>NC_079377.1:13572500-13872500 GCF_021018895.1 Seriola aureovittata
TGCCGAGGTTAAATATTTTTCTGTTTTCTGTTTTCTCCTTGTAGGTAAATGACCTGCGGAAGGAACTTGATTGTCGCTCTCTAAGTTCTAAGGGGTTAAAGTCGCAGTTGATTGCTCGCCTCACAAAGCAGCTGAAGGTGGAGGAGCAGGTGGAGGAGTCCAAGGAGCCCGAGAAACCAGAGACCAAAGTTGCTGAGGAAGAGGAGCCATCTCGCACTGAGGAAGACAGAGAGGTACAGAGAAATTCTTTAACTAAATATTTCTGTGGAAAAGATTTGGTAAGATGAGAGAATATAGTAGAAGCAACATTTTGGTTAATGTTGCTGGACTAATGTGGATGTCTCTTTTTATACTGTACAAAACAATTAAATAGTTTTGGCAATCTTTTCAGTATTATGATTTGTCTTAAATTTCACCTGAAGTGTTCCTCTAACTCAAGTGTTATTTTCTGTTAGGAGGAGGAAAGGAAGAGGCTGGAGGAGATTGAACGCCAGCGGAGAGAAAGGCGCTACATCCTCCCTGATGAGCCCACCATCCTCGTACACCCTAACTGGGCAGCCAAAAATGGCAAATTTGACTGTAGTGTCATGTCCCTGAGTGTGCTCCTGGACTACAGACTGGAAGACAACAAGGAGCACTCTTTTGAGGTGAGACTTTTTTACGCTGCTTCACAACAAAAATTTAAGAAATTACAGTGTGCATGTTCTTAATTGGTGTGTGAGGCCAATAGCCTCGGTTTTGACTGCCATAAACCCAACATTTTTGCCCATGCAGGTTTGTAATACACCATTATCTTTTTCTTTCCAGGTCTCCCTATTTGCTGAGCTGTTTAACGAGATGCTACAGAGAGACTTTGGCTATCGCATATATAAAGCCCTTGCTGCTTTTCCTGCCAAAGATGACAAGAAGGAAAAGGAGAAGAAAGCCAAAAAAGAGGCAGAAAAGAAAGAGGTTGAGAAGCGTGAAATAAAGAAGGAAAAAGAAGAGGAAAATGAAGAACCAGCAGTGAAGAAGACCAAAGAGGATGATGATGATAGGAGGAAGGTAAGCCATTCACACCTGTCAAGTGATTTCAGTCTTGTCATTTGCTCAACAAATGATGTGTTTTCATGCAGTTGTGTGACTTGTTTTTAACCAGTGCGATGAAAAGGCTGTGAAAAAGGAGGAGTCTCGTGATGAAGAGGAGAACGAAGATGATGGCAGTGCAGCCAATGCTGAAGAATACGACCCCATGGAGGCTGAAGATGCAGATGATGACGATGATGATGGTACTGCATTCTTCCTTTTTATTTTATTTTTTTTAAAATACAGATTATTTTTGAATTTCCCACAATATGAGTTGGTCAGTGATGAGAAACCATGCACCACGCTGAACCTGTGATGGATAACATTTCCACAGTTTCTGAGGCCTTATGTGGGGAAAAACATTGCTTTCTGTTTTTGATATTTATTTTTTTCTTGTGGTCACACTGCTAAAACACTCAAAGTAATAATAGGATTTTAAAAAGTATTGACAAACATCTTGTTGAGTCAACAACCTTTTCATTTCACTGATAGATACCTGTCTAACGTGCACTATTTGTCCCCACTCTGTCCCATTCACATTTCTTTTGCTATTTCTTAGACAAGGATGATGATGACTCTAATGACAGAGACAGGAAAGACCGCAAGGACGACCGCAAGTCATCAAAAGAGAGGTCCTCTAAAGACAAGGTTGGTTAGTTTCTGTTGTAGGCCTATTATTAAGACACGGGTGTCATGTCAGCATGGTTGTTGGTGTAAATGTGGTTCTTGTTACACCAGGAGAAGAAGCAGATGGTCACACACAACAGGGAGCTGTTGATGGCGTTTGTGTACTTTGACCAGAGCCACTGTGGCTATTTGCTGGAGAGGGACTTGGAGGAGATCTTGTACACACTCGGACTACACTTGTCTCGTGCTCAGGTGAAAACACATACACACATAAACCAAATCATATCCATGGTCTGTTTCTGGATCTGTGCATCCCTGATTCTTAGTCTGTCTTATTTACTTTGTTTACCCACTCACTCACTGCCTGCTGGAGCTTTTGTGTTTTTTTCTCTGTGGATGTGCAAATCAACTCAAATAAACTGTCTTGTTGTTTTTTGTCTATTTGCAGACAAAGAAGCTGTTGAACAAACCGGTGGTCAGAGAGTCTTGTTACTACCGTAAATTGACAGACAGGGGAAAGGATGAACCTATTCCCTCCTTTAATGAAGCCCAGATAGAAAACCTCTTAGGTAACACCATGTTGCTAAAGGCACAATTTTTGAAGTTGGGGTAGGCAGAAATCTAGAATAGGCAAAAAAAAAACCAAAAAACAATGAATTTGAAAATATATCCTTACTCCTGCAACTCTCCTGTCTCCCCATCCCTCCCACCACACACACACACACACACACACACACACACACACACACACACACACACACACACACACACACACACACGACTCCCGTCTCCCGGCTCGATTTTCTAAAGCCCGAGGACGGAGCCAAGAGGAGGTGCAGACGTCTAGTGTTTAGTCTAGGAGAACTGCAATATGCTGAAAGGAGGTTATGGAATTTTTGCTCAGTGAAGCCAAAAAACTACTGCATACCCCACCTTCAAATCTATCATGACATCGGAAGCATCATAAAATAAATGGCGACCATATGGCAAACTCTTTCCTTTATGAAATTTTTCTCTCTTATTCCGTCAGGTAACCGAGGACTACTTCCTGCTCCCAAAGTTCGTGCTCAGTCGGAGGCCAGTGAGTCTGGTAATCTGATCGTCTATAATGGAGCCATGGTCGACGTCGGCAGCATGATGCAGAAACTGGAGAAGAGTGAGAAGGCAAGAGAGGAAATAGAACAGAAACTCATGGTGCAGGATGCCAAAATGGGTATGATCCTAACTGTATTATACTTCATATGTTGTCTTTGAAAATGATATTGTGTCTTGAGTTGCAAGCCACACTCTGTGTCAGTAGTCCATCAGGACAATGATCTGGCTCAATTTGAGCTTTGCTACAAAGAAGCCCAGTCTCACTTCATTCAGCATTCTTCCCTCTGTGATTTCTGTTGGGACGTGGACTGGCACATTGCCACAAATTGCCACATACAGTGTATAAAACAGGATTCAGAAATATTGTTTTTGATAATAAAAGTCAGGGATAGTGATAAAGAAACCAGCTAAAATGTTCAGTCCAGAAACACAGTGTTTTATATGGAATAGAAAAGATACTAAACTTCAATTACCCTGCGGGACATTAAATGTCTTCTTGCCTTCCCTAATTATCACAATAATCCTAACACAATAAACACAAAAGGCATCACAGCAATGTATGTGCAGGAGTTATTACAATCTATGTAATTCAAATCTCTCAGCATGGGGCTGTTTTTTATGGCTGCATTTGAAACAAAGGATTCCTCGTATGTGTCTTTGTTTACAGGAGATGCTCTATAGAGTCATCCAGAAGGCCTCATCTCAAATTCAGAATAGAGGGTTTTTTAAAAAAAAAATGTTTTTAATAGACAGTGGTTTCTTGTACAGCAGTATTGTACAGTGATCTCTGTTGGCAGCCTATAATTTTTATGGCTGTGTTGTTGTAGTCAGGTTACTGTACCAGGTTAATATTGTCAAACACCAAGGTGCCTTCTATTAGACTGAGCTACATTTTTGCAGGACATTTGGTGTTCAAACCCCTTGCTTTCTTTAAAAAGTATTATTTCTGACAGGCTTTCATATGTCATTGTCTGTGAAATTCAATGTGATCAATGTATGTTCACAGATACTTAAAACTGTTCACTGCCACTTAACTTAGTAAGCTAACTTAATAAACGTGTTAAATTTGGCTGTATTCATTTGTCTTTTGGTTGATAAGATTAGCATTTCCAAAATTATGCAGCTTGAAAATCCCATTTTCCTTAGGTGTAGTATATCGTTCTGATCCTTGAGTAGTAGAAAAGCTTCTTTGACCTGACTCTACCTCTTGTCAACTCTGCTTTATTGTTTACCTAACTTGAGTGTAGCCCTTCCTCTTAACTTAGTTGTATTTCATTCCAGATGAAGATGCAAAGGCTAAAGCACAGTTGGAGCAAGCTAACAAAACCTTGTCCAGGGAGCTGGAGGAGGTGAAAAGCAGTCTCAGCCAAACTGAGCAGACGCTCAAGGCCGCAGAGGAGCAGAGGACGATCTACCACGACCACATTAGCAAGACGTCCAACACCTTGATGTCCACTGTCAAAGGCCTATTGGCAGTGCTGAAAAAGGTGCACCATTTTCAAAAAACACCACAACATCTGTTAATCTGTTTCATTTTTACATTGAGGCCGGAAGTGAGCTCACATTCACTGATTGCTTTTTCTTTCTTTCAGGATCAGGAAGTAGACGAGTCTGGTGACGAAGTCACTGGTGATCACATTAGGATGTCTCAAACGAACGGCGCTGATGAATGAGTGACACTTTTAAAATAAATGAAGCTAATCTGTAACACTGATTATCTTAAAAATTGTAAATATTCACTAAACAAGCATAATTTGTTTTATTTGGACCTATTGTCTCCCAAGTACATGTATAAATTAATGAATTAGTTCCCTTGTGTTAATTTGACCTCAGTTTCTGTGTACAATAGATTTGTTTCTGAGGAGTTAATTTTCTTACCTTGCATAACTTTAATTATCTTAAAGCTTTGAAAGGCTTATTTTCATAGTTTTAAGTAAATTAAATTCGGTTGCAAACTTTCTTTTGCCATTGCTTTAGGTTTGTTATGGCCAATAAAATGCCACATTGTAGATTTAAATGCCAGTATGTGTGAGTTGTACTTTTCAGAGATTTTTGTTTTTCTAATGAGCAATAATGATGCTATTTATGTGTGAGAGAATTCAGTCAAAAACTATATTTAAAAGAAACTAATTTTAGATGGAAAAGGGTGGGAAGGGGTTCTCTGTGGTTCAGACAGAATTTCTTTATAAATCGTCCTCATCCACTGTTAAACCACAACTGTGTTAAATAAACCCATTTAGTTCCTTCTGCCTAACTTACTTTAACTGGTTTCTGCTGTTTTTTCATCTTGACACATGGCTATGCATGGTTCCTGCCTCTCTTGGACCTTTTTGCTGTCAGCACCTCCTGACTGTATCCACCAACTGCTGTGCTGCCACCAACTGTGCTTCATGTTTTACTGTGACGAGCATCTGTCTTATTTTCTGAAAAAGGAAACTACACATGAGCCAAAAAATAAGCTCGATGAATGTGTGTTCTGTTGAAGGAATCTTTGCTGCAGAGACATGACCATTTTGAAATCCATCTCTGAATTGTGTATGTTGGTTTGGGTTGTTCTAGAAAAGAGCCACAATTATATTCAAATGTGCTCCAAAGCAGGCAATTTTATTTTTCTATTGAAAATGTACTCTATGGATGTCTTGTGCAAGAGTAAAGTGGTCCATTTTAACAATAAGTGTGTCTGCATTTTTTTTTTCCACGTTTGTATGATTTAATGTTAATTAAGTGGAAGAATATGGCCATCATTAGGTGGGATTGTTGTGAAAGCAATCCCTCTATATGTTCTCAGGTTCAAAAAGTCTTTTTGATTCGTATCTCTTAAATGCTTCAACACAGAAACTCCATTCGAACTTTCAAATGTTCAGCTCAATTAGGACAGTATTGGATGTCTGCAGTTTTTTGATATATTTCATACTGATTTTGATTTTTCTATGGAGGTAGATTTGTTTGTGTTATTTGTGAACAGATCGAGAATTTGTGTGTAAATGTGTAATCTGTAAATATAAAACACCTTCCACAAACAATAAATAAATTGGCAAATTCACCAAAATATTTTGAAAATATAAAACTGATTTGCAAATACAAAGTTCCATTAAAATTCAATTAATATACAAATAGATGAAAAGCATTTATGAATATATTCCTAACATTTACAACTTCAACTTAAAACTGTCATTTATGCCCTGGTAAAACAAGCAGTTGCCACTGCCCCAGACAGACTAATAAGTGGCAAGGAAGTGACATCCTGCTTTGATTCTGACTCCAAAAGAGTGTAGAGACATAAATGTAAATGCAATGGACTGTGGGCGCTGTTTGCTTATTTTATTTGAATAGTCACTGTAGAGCAGGTTATGTTTTTGAAGATTAATTGTCAACAGCTTTTCAATTTTCATTTTAATAATTTTCATTTTAATATGTTCATAGAACAGCCATGAGTATGTGAAAATGAAAATGCAAATTGGATTACTGCATTTTCTTTTTAATTTTTTTCCTACTTTGCTCCGCTGAAGAGCTGCACAAGAACAGGCGTTTGTTAATCAATTTCACCTCAAAAAACAAAAAAACTAAGAAAAGGTGAATGTAGCCTTCAAAAATGTAAAACTTTTTATTGCACAGCTTTTCAGATATAGTGCCCTGAGACAAAAAAAATGTGGAAAAAATAGATATCATAAAATGAAACAACTATTGATATACATATATTTCCAATACTCTTCTGGCTTTTTCTTTAGACGAGCTGAGGTGCTGCAGCTGGATCAAGTTGTATGCCTGAACTTGTCACCATCTTCTATTTGTTACTGCAGCCTGGTCGTGGACGTTCCTCATCCACTCTTTGGCAGAGGCAGAGCATGTGCCGCAGAAACTGCTTAAATGTGTTCCGAGTCACTCAAATGTTGCCAGAGATGCAGTAATTAGCGTTAATGTTCTTTTACACATGATTTTGGTAGATTACTGTCACTTTTGAGGTAAGACACTTTTGCACCATGAGATAAGTTGCTCATACAGTTAATGACATCCTGCTTTTTTAAAAATGCACAATCACCGACCAAAGCGTGTAGAAAAAGTTTTGGAAGGCTGATAAATCTCTGGAGAACTGTCACTGACTTCCGCCACTGACACATAAAAAAAACCCCACGTTGCTTGCCGCGCATGCGTCTTGGAGACTGTTGCTGGTTGATGGCGTACAAAACCTAACATGAGTCTAATTAACCCCGGTAATCGGCCACGGCTATAGTGCTAATTAAAATTCAAACAATAATACTAAACGTCTGGCATTTCTAACGTGATATAGCCAGAGACAGTGGAGAAACCCTTTGACAAAGCGTGAAACCGAGAGCCCAAGCGATGTAATTTCAAGCGCTCTTGGGGGCCCCCTGGTGGCCAGGGGCGCCCCAATCAGCCATTTAGCTCGCTTATGCCTTGCGCTGGCCTTGCTATTATCACCTGTAAGAGATGAGTTGGCTGTTCTACTGACTGCACAGGAGTAATGACGATAACTGCCAATTATAGCCTACATGTAGAAAATGCCAATATGCTGTAAACAGCAAATGGACTGAAAAACAACACATAGAAGACTACGTGCTCTTACTTTGAAAAGCGGAAATGGCGTCATTAGCAGACGCTCACTTGTTTTCCAAGTGATACAAGTCGATTTTGGTTAAGACTGGCAAAAAGTGTGTTTCTAAACTCCGTGTGTAAAATTGAAATACACAAGCGTAGAATTGAGATTCATAAATGCTTTTTCTCAGCACAAATACAAAATTGATTCACAAATGTATGTTTGAAAGTTGTAAATGTTAGGATGCTATTCAAAAATGCTTTTCATTTATTTGTAAATTAATTGAATGTATTAATATAATAAAAATAATATAATTTTGTTTGTGGAATTTGTTAGTGAATTTGCAAATTCGTTTTATGTCTGCAAGATATTCTTGTGAATTTGCAAATTTATTTTTTGTATTTGTGGAAGGTGTTTTATATTTACAGATTACACATTTATGCACGGATTGTACGGATCTACCTTCATATTTTTCTGACATTTTTTCCCATTAAGATGAATGGATGAAATGTTCAAAATGTCCAGTTTTCCACATCTTTTCATGGATTTTCCAACTAATTCATACTTTCAAATAGAAACTTTATTCAAACTTTAAAATGTTCAGAAACAATTTTACATTTTCGTTTGTGTTCAACTTTTGAATACCATTCATACTTTTTATTCAGAAATTGCATTTTTCATTTTATTATTTACATGACCCTGGAACAAAAAGACTTGTTGTTTGTGGTTGAAACGAAATAATGTGACTTTCAGCTGACCCAGTGAAAAAGCATATCCTGAGGAGTCATATTATTATCCAGTTGTGGTATTTTCTGTTTGTAATGCAGCACTTCTTGTCAGCAGGTGGCAGCAGAGTCTATAGCTGTTGGACACATTTGGCATAAGCGCTTAGATTGAAAACACTTAATAACCCCTACACAATATTATCTTCACACATTCAGAAACCTTCTGCTGTTTGCATTTTCTTCTTCCTGGGAGATTTGCCTGAAGTACTGGAGACTTTTTACAGCAGACATTTTCACCTGTCATAGTGAGAACAGCATAACATAAACTAAACTCCCTGTTATATTTAAGTGTCCCAGACAAGCCAGGGAGCCGTAATACTGAACACCTAATGCAATGCAGCCATTAATGTTACGATTTTCACCTGTGCTTTTCCTGCTATGCTTAAGTGTCTATATGGAAAATTGCTAATAATGAGGTGAACAAAACTGAGTCTGTGGCACCAAGAAAAATGAGCAGATTTAACTGATAATGAAATATTAGATCTACTTATATGTACTTGACCAGAGAAATGACTCTGAACACAATATGTGGTTGTAACATTTTAGGAGGTCAGATCATTTATCAAATTTAAAAGCCAATCCTTTGTAAATTTGGGAATGTCTTTGCTTTGTTTATGTTATATATGCCTTCATGTACAAATCTGTGCTGTAAGACTTTTACTACTTTTTGGCCAAAAAACAAATATATTGTTGGTAGTGAGGAGAAGACTGTTGTCCACATATGCTGTGTGAAAATTTTATTTTTCAATGTAAACCCTAAATGGTGTTCAAAGAGCCCGAGAGGTGTCATGGGGGAAAAAAAATAATATACAAGCTATGCTGAACTGAAAGCAGTAAATAGTCTTTACTATTGGTGCCTGGTCAAATTGTTCTCGGGGATGAGGGACTTGGATTCATGACCTCAGTATATTCTAAATTCTACGTCTCTGATATTAAGTATGAGGTGCTCATGTACACTATTACATTTACAGGACACTCCCAAAGCTCTACCTGCTGAAGAAAACATGGCATTTTTTAACTGAGAGAAAATCATTCTTCTTTCTTCCCGGCCTGTGACTGCACCATCAGGTGTAGGATTTTTGGAGGTGAAAAGAGCTCTAGACCTTTCACTTCCTAACAAGCATGAAACAGATCAGTTTAAAAGTCAGTGAAGTCAACTGAAGCAGAGATCCCAGTGCTAAAACATGAAGGGGAAGACGATGATGAAGCCAAGGTCAGAGAGCAAGAGTTAATTCACACCGTTTATCAGGAATAGTATCCCCGGCGGTGGTTGGAAAAACAATATTATGGGTGTGATTTATTCATTTGTTTATATACCGAAAGTCAACCGGAGATCGTTTTTTGTTTATAGGAGTAAAAACCAAGTTTTTAGTTGAAGCCATCTCCGTGCGTGCTTATTTTGTTTTAGTGAGTCGTAGCCCTCCTCCTCACAGACTGTTCTTTTATTTTGAACTTTTTTGAATCATTTTTGACTTCGTTGGAATACAAGAGCAGCCATAACATACACTTAAGACAAGGAATATTAATTATGAGTTATATTGTCATTGAGTTTGTCTGAAGAACAGGGAGGGTCCTGCCTCTCAGCCTCCTGTAGATCATTTACCTTTGAAGCTTTTGTTTCAGCTGCTGGATTTCTCTTACCTCCTGTCAATGTAATGCAGGGTTCATTTCCTCTCCCACCACTCCCTTTACAAGCCAATACTTTTCGTCACACTCTTTCCGTCACCATGTTGCCATACTTTTATAAGATGTGGTTTTGCAATCAGTGATTACATAGTCATTCAATAAACACTATTTCCTTCATAGATTTCTGCCATATTGTTGTGGATGCAGTTGTAGACACTGTCCAGATCTCAAATCTAGTTGCTTCTAACTCATGAGACATTTGTGTCTTGATTTATTTAATAGAGACTGTTCATAAATGTATTTCACAGATTTTGAACCCTATTTGTTGCAGTGTGATTAATCAGGATTTTACCATATGTTTTCATTTAATCCCACTGGTCAAATATCACACAGTACTTCCGAGAGATGCTGCAGCTGTGAAAGTGATGGCTAAATTTATTCCCACCCAGACTGAGACCTACTTCATATTAAAAAAAAAAACCTTACATAGCAGGAAACGTATCTCTGTGTTTCCACCAGCTTGTCTATGTCATTTCCTAGAGAACAATGACTATCTGTCACCCAGTACTTTGGTTATGTGGCTGCTTTTGTCCTGGTATCGTGCTCTGAATACTTGACAACAAACCTCATTTGTCCCCTGAGGAACCACATGCACACTCCTCACCCTTCAAACTCACAGCAGCAGCTGTATATATATATATGTGTGTGTGTGTGTGTGTGTGTGTGTGTGTGTGAGAGAGGTTTTGCAGTTGGATGTGCACGCTTATATTTATTCATGCACACATGTGATGTGTGAAATTAGACCCCACCGCAAAGAGCAGGGCAGGTAACCCCACTCCGAGGCTGCGACAGAAGGCTTTTGTGGCCATGTCCCTGCCCCTCCTCTTTAACCCCCCACCCCCCCACCCTGGTATCAAAGAGCTGCTGCACTCACAGGCCAGTCTGCTGACAATCAGGCTGTTTCAATGCTAGGTCAGAGTTTCCAGGGGTGGGGGCAGACAGGGTTAGTAAAACGGGAGTTTGGTTTGGTAACTGATCACATTGCCATTTTCACCCTCTCACTTTCCACCTTCACTTTTCATGTAAATCAGACCTCTCATGGACCCTGCGTAGTTTGACGTTACACTGGTCTCATTGTTAGTTTAACTAATTCTTACTTTTCCAATACGCTTGTAGCTTTGTTTAAATTCTCCCCTCTCCCTCATCAGCACTTTAGCAAATCACTCTTTTCCATTAACAGCCTCCATCCTATGTGCATGTTAAAAGTTCAGAGTCGTAGTTATCATGACAAAAGCGCTCCCACACCCCCCACCCTTGCCTCACACACAGCCTGTGGAGTCCCAATGGGTTGGCTTTTCAAAACCTGTCAAGAGTCACTGTTTGTTAGCTCTCTGTATTGTTTCTGGACAATCCTGCCTGTGTTGGTGACATGATAAGACACAAATGCAGGTCTAAGCCTGAACGTAGCCAAACAAAATGGTGTATTATGAATCTATAGTGGTATTTTTGGGCCCCAAAAGAGATTGATTTTAACCTCAAAGTCAAAAGGAATCTAAAGAAACTGAACTAGTTGTTTTCTTTATATTCACAGCAGCAACAGAGCTCTGTTTTGCTGAACTGTATTTCACCTCAAAAACTGTACAAGATTTATTCTTTGCTTATTATTGTCTGGCCTCATTGTGCAGCACAGAATTGAATTTCCTGGGCAATGAATTGTGAGAGATAAGTCATTCAGACGACAAATGACCCAGCTTCCCTTACACATCCTCTGGGGTGGAGAAACTTTTTCTCACTCATTGCACCTATCTGAGTTTTTCCAGAAATCTTTCTGACCACCAAAGTCATACAAACATGTCAACCGCCCTCTTATGTGCTGTTTGATATTTCAGGTAATTGATACATGAGAAGCTCCATTGAGCAGCTCTGTTTGTCTCCACGGTAGCCTGCACAGGCCCCAGCTAGAGAGGTGAGGGGGGGGGACTATTAAGCTAGACCCAGCTTCCTCGGGAGCTGCACAGCAAAGTGGTGCAGTTGTTGAGGAAACTATCCCCCTCTCAAAGGCCTTTCCCTGGGAATACTGGGTTACAGTGTGAGAAAGTTCCACGGTTGTTTTTAACAGCGTGTCACTGGGGCGTCTCCTGTTGGGAACACAGAAACGCCTCCCCTCTGTGCTGTGTGGACGACCACCGCAAGACCATTAGGACCCGCAGAGCATCGGCAGTACACTACTATAGTATCATCCTCAAATGCAGAGCACTGGTATGAATGACACTTACAGGGCTGAAAAATCAGGTGGCCCTTTAATGTAACTGTACACCATTTCCCATCAATTTGAAGCAAGTTTCACATTTCACCAGTCAACAATAGTAACACAAAGCGCAGCTTTGATCCAGGCTTAGCATCTACACTTTGGGGGAAAAGCAGATATTCCCTAATTGCCACTGCATGCTGCCCTGAAGGAAAGTATGTCACTCAATAAGATAATCATACAGTGGGAACCCAAGATTGCCAGCACCAGCTTGCAATTTGGAAAAACAAACATTTCCATTGTAAAATTGCAAAGCTGGCTTTGACACGGTGCATGCAAACATGGATCAAAACATCTACAGAGCAACAATGTGTGTCTGTGTGAGTGTGTGTGGTAAACACAGGAAACATTTCCATTCAGGCCAGCTGGTACAATAACTACCAGTCGGTTGAAAAGCTGCAGGTGTGCAGGGTCAGCAGGCCAAGAATTCAAACTAATTTAAAAATCTGTAACAAATGTCTAACAGTCCGTGCTTGATTTGTATCCTTCCTTTGTCTGAGATACATGTTAATTTATCTCATGATTTGATTATCTGATCTGATTAAAAGCCTCATCCAAGTTTAGTCCATTTAGGTTCAGTAGCCACCTGAGAAGAGACGATTATTGGCAGGAAAATTGTCGCCTCAATGGACACTTTTGTTTGTTTGAACATGCAAACGTAAGTCTGATCTAGTATTTTTCTAATTTTCAACTAATCCCACTAAACCACCACCAAATTAATCCTATTACTCCTAACAACAACAAGTACATGAATAGCCAAAATCTGATATCTCTGATTCCTCTGTGCCATTGAGCTCCATTGTTGTCCAAAAACCATTAACAACACACCAATGAGCCACACTGTTGCACTGGGTGACATGCTCCTTCATCATGATGAACACAACATACAATGTCCTGCTGTAAATACTCACTAGCGTGCCAAATGCATATTATCCTCCACTTGTGAAAATAATCCATGTACTCCTATACAGTTTTTAGCAGCTGCTTTAGACTTAAACTTATTAGGCCTTTTTTAAATTAAAGAACAGATCTATGACCTGCTATTAAAGATTTATGTCTTCAGTAGGAACAAATGGGCTGGGGCTTAAAGGACTAACACATTGTTGGTTTTGGTCTTCTCATGGGGTTTGTTCACAGTAAAGGAAACAGTCTAGACTGATACCAGCCTAATCATTTAAAGTGGAATGCTTAATTAATTCCCTTTCTGTAAGATGCTGTACTTTAATTTGGCATTTACCTCGACATCACGTCAGTTGGATGAACCTGATCGCTGAAGATATTGTGCTGTTAAATCACCATGAACTGAATTTATAATTAAAGGAGATATTCTACTTTCATAAGTTATATATTTGGCAACAGAAATCAGCTTTAAAATAAAAACCAAAATAAATACTGAATGCTCAAAGGTCTATCTTCGTATATCGATCCACTTCATTCTGACTTTTTTGCACAGGATACTGAGGTCAGCAACAGACCAGACCTCCATTGCTTTAGTATCCTTTACTATATTTCAATGAACCTGCAGCAACTGATTTATTGGCCACATGGAGGGAGTGGAAACATCCTGTGACAACATTAGCATTAATTTTGGGACATGTTTCTGGGAACCAGATAAAGCTGAATAACCACTCTCTTTGAACGGTTTTTGGTCTCCACCAACTCCTGAGGGAAATATCTGACTCTTGAGCTGCTAAATGCTCCACTGTGTTCACCAGCTCCTTACTGACTTTGTTTGTGCGCCGCTTGGTGCTGAGCAGGTAGTGTTCAGCAGGTTTGTAGAGCTTTTAGCTGAAAACAGTTGCCTGCTGTGTCTGGAAATGATGCTGATAATAGCAGTGAGAGTGAATCATAGTGAACTGAGGGGAACAGCAAAGTTGGGACATCATTTTCTGTGGGTTTGTCACTATGACTGACACATTTCACATGCAAGTTGTAATGTGATGCATTGTTAAAATGAATAGACTTCAAGATCGATCAACACGTCCTAAATATTGCAACCACAGTGACATCCTCTCTTAGACAAAACCTTCCCTCTGCCTCCTGCATCCTCTCTCCTTCCTGTACGTCTTCCTCTCTCAAAGCTGTAAAACAGACCAGGAAGTCACCAGGAGGCATTTCCTGCATACTTTACATCACTTTGAAGCAGGGGTCACTGGGAACAGTGGAAGCATGCTCTTCCTAACAGAGCTTGCACGTATGTATATATCCGTGTTATAATCAGAACATATGTTACTTCATGTAACCTCTTCTGACTCACTAACAGTATGTATTTTTCTCCTCTGCTGGCGGCATGCTCCAGTAATGAAGGTCATATGCTGCACACGTCTTTGATGTCACATTACCATAGCGGCTTTCAGGTTCTGCTTCTTCAGTTCAAAGCTCCGGTCATTTAGATCCTGGTTTAATATAGCCTAGTTAGTTGCTGCCTGGGTTTTAATTTAGTGACAGGTGACACATCACAGGCCAGAATAAGCCTTGATGTTGGTGAAGTCTGCCAATCATTTGATGGGGACTGATTTAAGCTGCATTTAGAGATTAGGTCCAAAGCTAAGAACCTGGTGCACATAAGCTGAATGTAAAAAAAAAAAAAAAAGAAATTGCGGACAGCTGGTGCTTTTATGAGGTATAAAAATTAAAATGAATCCAGGGAAAAGCCAAATATCTTGTGTTGATGTTCCTCATAAAATCTGTGTATATAACCATGGAGAAGTCCTCAATAAACTATTTGAGAAAACTATTTGACGAGTTTGAAAGTCCATTATTGACTTGGAAATGGTTGTTGACAAAACAATATCAACACAAGGTCCATTTAGTAGCTGTTGAGGAGCTTTCAGTCAAATTCCTCTGCAAAGCAGGCCACACAGAGAGGGCTTTAACACAATATCAGAAGTTTGTATGTTTATTCTACTCACAATAACTGTAAAACATCAGTAATACACATTCTTATAAAATGGCTGCATTTGCTCTGAGTTTGTCTTTATACCAGTGCATTTTCTTGATAAATTTATCAATTGTTTAGTCCATGAAATGGACTTGTAAAATAGTTTTGTTCAGAGCCAAAAGATATTCAATTAACAACGATATGAAAAGAATGAAAAGCTACAAATCCTCACGTTTGAGAAACTGAAACCAGGGATCTGAATGTTGGCCCATCCACAACTGGTCCAGAATGAATTGTCAGACATTTGCAGTCCCCAGGCAATGAACCTTGATATTTAGGTGACCCCTTCACTTTTCATCCCTCTCATCCAGAAAAAAAAAAACAACCTTCTTTCTCTCTTCTACTCTGTCTATATAGCCACCACTTTAAACCGTACAAAAAAAATCAATCACACAGGAACACAGAGAGCTACTAGGTAAAAATAAGAGACTGTTATGGCTTTATGAGGGTCAGTATTTGATGAGAGTCAGTTGCACCTGTGAACTCAGTGGTGTGTACAACTGTCACAAACACTGCACAAAGTGTGGAAGAAAGAAGAGACTAAACCAACCGACCCTCCTGCACTCTCACCCAACCTCAAAGTGCAGCTGTAGACATCTCTCACATGGCTGTGATCTCTAGCATGTCCACAGGGTCTTTTGTGTGTGTGTGTGTGTGTGTGTGTGTGTGTGTGTGTGTGTGTGTGTGTGTGTGGGGTTCATAAGGATGTGGGTGTAAACCATCACTCACCACCTTCTAACATACTGTACAGAGCTCAAAGTAACTCTAAATCTTTCTTTCTTCCTTTTTCGCTCTGTTAAAATGTCTTCTAAAAAGCTTAGAGTATAAAGCAGTCCTCCTCCTCTGTAGACTAAGTGCTTTGCTGGATTTCCTCTCTGCCCTAGACTTATTAAAACAACATGAGTCAATTATAGTCCCAACTTAAGTAATCATGTTTTATGGCAAAACCACTATCATTATGTTTGTCCGTCTGCCTACTGAGTCGCTCCTGCAGGTTTCACTTAAGATGTGCATTGATTTGTGCTCTGAAGCACTTGAGCGTGAATACATTATTGTCTTACATGTTAATATACACTGCAGAGACTGAGCCCAAACCGGCCTGGGCTCCCTTTGATCTCGGCTGCGATGGCAGAGTGCTGAAATACTGAAATTGTAATAACAGAGTACCCAGACTGATGTTGGGACATGTTCACTCAGGCATAAAGATTAAAAAAAGAAGCTCTTAACAAGCAGGATTGATGAAGGGATTACATTTTTGATCCAAGAACATAAATTTATAACGTCAACTTCCAAGGCTGAGTTTCACCTCAATGTTTTTAGATTCCATCTTCAGCTTCTTTAAGCAGTAATTTGTCTTCTAGGGAAATATGCTCATTTGCTCTCTTAAAGAGAGAAAAACAACAAGATCAATACCACTCTCAGCTCTTGAGCTGGAGCTAAGAGGCTGATAACATAAAGAGTGGAAAGGGGGGGGGGGCAGATAGACTGGCTAGCACATAACCCCTGGAATCCTGCACAACATAACATGTTTCTGCTTTTTCGGTTAATTTGGTTGTTGTATCCATGAATCCAGCTGCAGAGGTGCTGGTTACCAGTGGACAGAGCCAGGCTAGCTGTTTCCCCCTGTTTCCAGTCTTTATGCTAAGCTAACCAGCTGCTGGATGTAGACATTTATTTACCAAGACAGCACCTGACCGTATTTCCTAAAATGTCAAACTATTCCTTTGAATATCCTCTGGAGGGGTATAAGCAAGCAAATGTGTGTGCTGATGTCAAAGGTCTAGCTAAATACACAATAGCAATCAATCATAGTCATGTAGCCTCATTTCTCTTAAATGTCTGAATCGTCATATCCTTTCTGGAATACCATTTCAACAGGTTACCAAACAAATGGCCTACAGCTGACCCTCTAATGACCTCTGACCTCCACCATATGAGGAAGCACTGACCCTTTCTGTTTCCTCTGTGTTACAACTCATATTTAAATTCCTCAGTGCCATTCTAACCCTAACAAAGAGGTGATACACCCTCTAAAAAAATGTAAAGCTTGATGCAGAAGTTATACTGCATACATATTGTCTCATGAGCAGGAATTCTTCTGAGGTTTGAGGACAATTTGGGTCATAGACTATTTTATTCTTGGCACAGAGGTAAAGGGGAAGCCTTCTAGGGGTGTTTTAGTCAGAAAATGTCCCAAGAGCCAAGGTCTGATAGCAGGACCAGATGTTTTAGTTATGTAGAGACTCAAACTATAGGTTCAGGATTGCGGTTCATTGGAATTATCATATTCAAAATATACACTGTGATCACGTCAAGGCCGTTGGCCTGTCAGAGACACCTGATACTACTTCAAAATTGCTTCAATGCACAGCAAGAGGGAGAGATACATATGCTAATTGAAAATCAGGGGCCAGAGAGTGCAGGATTTCATGTAATTATGGTAACTTGGTGAACTTTGCTTCTTGATAATCAGCCCAACCAGCAGACTAAACATTTAGAAGAAAGAGCCCTCAGATTTTAAATGTGGGTAAGGCCGGCGGGTCAGGGCCCATTGTACATGCTCAGATAAAACAAAGTGTGTGCCAATATTTTTATCTGGAGGAAATCACTGGTACCAAACAATGAGCATTTCTGCAAACATCCATGTAATGCAAACAGTGCTAAAAATGTTTTCGTGGTCTGGACATGTGTGTAATACCATGAATGCTTTGTGTTGTGGGAATCTGTTGTATAGTCACTGTATTTTTGGTAAAAGAAATCGGCACTGCTAAAAAAAAAAAAGCTTTAAGCTTTTGTTGTAATTAAGGTTAATCCTTTAACAAACAATTTCCCATTTTATTTTCTAAACCCATTTTAACTTTTTCACGTATCTCATGCATTTAATACTTGCAACCCCTCCTTTTCGAGTCTGGCTGGGGACTTTCGTTGCATTCCCCATCTCTCTCCACTCATTTCCTGTCAGCTCTACTGTCTGCTCTCTAATAAAGGAATAAGATGCTCAGAAAAAAATAACGTCTCTAGTTCATGTCCGACGTGCCTCTCCGCCAGCCCATGTGTGAAGACTTTTGAACTTTAGCAGCTACATTAGCATTACAAGCCAGGGAACCAAAAATCTTCCATCCTCAGATCACAGCTGCAGTTCTGTGAAAGTGATGGTACAAAAGCCATACACACTGATAAATAATGAATGGAAAACAACAGTTATTCCAGGAATAGATTAGCATTGTTGGAATTATGCTTATTCAGTTTTATGGTGAGAGTTAAATATGAAGATTGATACCACTCTCATGTTAAATATGAAGCTACAGCTGGTTAGCTTAGCTTACCACAAAGATTGGAAACTCCTGAGATCCAAAAAGTTACCAGAAAAAATCCTGGAAGACTCCAACAGAAACCATGCACAAGACAAACTAAACGGGAACCTACTCCAGAATAAACTGCTCCATAGAGCTGCTGGAGGTCAAAAACTCCACAGGTTACCTTTAAGGTTGGAAAAATAAACTTAGTTTCAAACGTTCTGACTGTATTATATACCGTATATTCTGTATCAGTTGTTTAGATCTTTCATTGAATTGATCATAAATGATGATTTAAATGAATGAAATGTTTAAACCAAAGACTTCATTGTTTTTTTGTGAGGGCACTATTCCATTAAATGAAAATATTCCAGATGTCTTGTGCATTATTTTATAAATATTTTTCAGTTTTAGTATCTTTGGAAACTTTGGGATCTCCTCTAGTATTTCAATAACGTTCTGTGGGTTTGAACAAAGTTTGGCTGCACAGCGGGAGTTTGTAATGACTGTAAAAGTTGGTCTGAACTGGTAATGCTTAAAATTATTATCAAAAGCTTTAAAAATCATGAGCCACAAAGAATCTCTTCAACTCAAGTCTTATTTAAAGACTTAAATCTTTAATCCCATGCAGAATCTTTGCAAGTTTTCTCTTTTGCCCCCCAACTTCACTTGACTCTGCTTCGCCGGGACAGACTGCACATAATTCATCCTGTGTAGGTTGAGGTGATGTATTCTTTTAATGTACAGAGGAAGCGCAATATCCTGTTCCCGCACAGGCTCTAATACCACACCGAGGCAGACTGGTCCCTGGCCTCTGAGGGGCCTTCGTGCTCCTGAAACTAAAGCCGCAGGCTTTCTGAGACTGTGATATATGAGGTGTCTGTCTGTCTGTGCTTCAGACTCTGCCTGTTCCAGCCTCAGTAAATGCAGGGCCTAATGGGGTCCCTCTTTTTAGAGCACAGGAGGATATGGTTCTCATTTTAGTGGCAAATATCTTCCCTGTGGCAGAGACTCATGCACATTGATTGAATCAGCATTTTCTCTTGTAAAGTCATTGTTGTGAAATGCAATAATTCAGCTTTGTTATATTATCCAAATCTGTAATGTAAATACAAAGGGCATAATGTTTTCTCATAAGACCCCTGTTTACCACATAAACCAGTTGGCTCTGGTATCTATGTTAAATTTTAAATTATTTAACAGCCAACTAATCATAAGGAGTGATGGAAATAAATTGATTTTATATGCATTCATTCTAAATCCATCATCAAAAGCTACTTTCAAGTTTTGTTGGTCTCCTTTGATGCTGATTCAGATAAAGACAATTTTCTGTGCAGGAAGTGTTTTATGAGGCCTCCATGTTGTGTCTTAATTCAGACCTTTACTTACATATGGATAAGATCTGTTCTGTGTTGCAACTTGTCGGCTACTTTGCTGGATACTTTGCTGTTATCCCAAAAAAGTTGATCTTATCGTTCAATTATCTTTTTGGAAACATCACCTTTTGTTTGATAAAATGTGATGAGGTTTTTATGATGAAGGATTATCCAAATAAATCAAAATCAAATAATGAAGCAGAAAAAGCAACTAGAAAAACAAAATGAGCGCATTCTACTTGTATGCCACAGGTATATTTGGAGCCAGGGAGGCTCACTGAGGATCTCTATGTGACTTAGTCCATGTAGGCTATTGCTGAAGTGCCCTAGAGCAAGACACTGGCTTCCTGCCACCCCAGGGATCCTGTTCAGTAGCTGATATGAGCTGTATCTGTTTTTGTTTTTTTGTTGTTTGAACCTTAAGAGCAGTCATACTGTTATTTTCTCTCAAAGACTGAAATGAAAAACGTCATCAATCCTGCAGGTTCATGCATAAGACAATCAAAACACACACACACACACACACACACACACACACACAACACACACACACACACACACACACACCTGTGAACAGACGGTGGGAGGTCTACCTGTGTGTCCCAGCAGCAGACTGATGAGCCCTCCTCCTCTCTGCCACCGTCACTGGTTTCCCTAGAAGCCGAGAGAAACCAGTCGGACGTCCTCTGCGCCTCCGGTACACTTCGTGTAGATTTGAGACGCACAGTGGAGGAATGCGTTTCAAAACCCGGCGTTTGTTTTGGTTTTCAGAAGGGAGACCTGTTTTTTAACAAGTGCATTTTCATTACTAGTATGATAGCTTCTTCCTGGGGCCGATTAAGGCGTTAAAAATGTCTCACCAGCAGCGGGTCGTCCAACTCTCCGCCGCTTCACTCGCTGTGGTCTTCGGCCCGGACGAGGAGAGTTTGCGCGCCGGCGGAGGGAAACTCAACACTACTACTACGAGTGGTCAGGAGATATTTGCGGACTTCAAAGCGCAAAACTCGCGTAGTTTCTGGAATAAAAGACTCGTTAAGGCCATTGCAGAGGTGTACTTTCAAGGATGGATGGAAAATATGGTGCTTTTCATTCAAGGGAACGCAAACAACCTGGAGGTGCTGAGAGAAGCGTGGATGCGCAGGGCTCTAAGGTCACCAAAGGGATTCATCATTAAAGCCGTCGGTATGTAACCTCAATACTGTCAATGATCTGAAGATATTATTAGGTATTATTATCAACTTTCCATATGCATCTGAAATCCAAAAAGTTGTCAGAAGGAAATCCTGTGGCAGAATATAGAAAGCTGCAATGCAAACAAATGAAAACAACGTAGATGCAAAGGAAATAAAAACACCACAGCATACAGCTACTGCAGTCATGCAAGAGTCTAATGTGTTTTTTCTCTTTAGAACCACACAACATTTGTTTACCACACTGAGAGAAACGTGTGAAAGTCATAAACTTTGAACAACATGTAGCTGGCAGGGTTGAACACTCCTCCTCCCCCTCCTCTGGATTTCCATTCTACTAATCACAAAATTGAGTTAAATCTGCTGGCAGAAGTTGTCTTACCTTCTTTCAAAAGTTATAGTGTTTGTGGAATCAGTAATGATTTATTTTCAGAGCATCTTTCTATTCCAAACAGAAGGTTTGGATAATTATTTTGCCCCTTGTGAAATAGCCAGTGTCTCTCTTCTTGAATGTTGAAAATGTAGAAATGTAAATGTGAAACTCTCTCACACAACAAAGAATAGCAAGTTGATGTCTTTTCATATTATCTAAACGGCTGCCACAATTTTCCCTGTACAAAACTCCTTTCAAAAATTGGCATTACTTGGTTGCCGTGAGCAGTGACATGTCACCAGCTTCGCCGGTTTCAAACCATTTACAACACAGGCTGCTTTTCATCATTTCAAGCTGCTCCATCCATCCAGATGGCCTGAGAGATGATATTCCTTATGACTTTATTCCCTCAAATACTGTGTGGTCGGTTTTAGTGGATTGCCCTGCCAGTCAGCTTCCCTTTGTTGTCGACACAGTGTTATGTTTAACAAAGCTTGTTAACAAAGCTCTGTATGCCATGTAATTAGTAATAATTGCTCCCCATCCTCTGGCTCTCCTCTTTTGGATGTGTTTTAATGCAGCATATAGCTGCACAGAAACAATGAATGGAAACCTTTATGCAGCCTCCTATATCGTGATCTCATGGGCTGTAAATGCATGACGGCACCAGCTGCCCGAGAAAATGACAACCCTGTGTGGGTTTTACAACTAATGACAGTATTCTTAAGAGATACACCAGGTTATTCACATTTTTTCTTACTTGAGAGGAAAGGTGCTAAACTTTAGGTTACAGCAAATACATGTGTGGGAGTTGACTTTATGTTTCTGCCACAAAGCACTACCTTCACCTCCCATAAAATTCAAATACTGCAGGATGCAAGAGTGTTAGAGGTATCCAAATGTTGGGAGGATAGCTGGGCTGCAGCAGGTTCCTTTTGGTTGTTGATATAGTGTCCCAGCAACACACACATGACTCTGAGTTGCCATTTGGTCCTGCTGCCTTGCCTCTGTTTCATTGTCTGTCCTTCCAATAATGTGTCCGTCTTTGTTTGAGTGTTATTGTGTCTGGATTCAGGCCTTGCCGCTGCCTACCTGCGGACTTTGTATCAGTCAGTCGGCTCTGCCAGACTGAGCGGTGCACGGACAAGTAAAGGGAGGAATGTGAAGGGGAGGAAGAGACCACACACAGGGGGGGAGAGACCCGGGAGGGCGTGAGGGTGGGAGGTGGGGGCTGACATGCCATCCCGCTGTGAGACAGTATCTGGCTCTAAGCTTCAGCTCAGCACACAAACAAGCACCATATGGGCCAAAGGTGATGCTGAGCTTGTTACTATGCACAGTGTCAGCAAGAAGGTGTACACACACATGCGTGAGCTCACAGTCGGATGCAAGGATGGAGTCCATGCCTCAGCCGACTTCTCGTGTTTGAGCTTCACACCAGAAACTTGTGAGCAAACACGTTTGTGTGTGGACACGTCACCTCCTTCTCCTCCTTAACAAATCCTCCGCGTCACACCGCAGCAATTTGTATGGAAATCAACTCTGGCAGGCTGTCAGAGCCTGGTTTACTGCCTTCTCACAGAGAGTTGGTCAGCAGTGAATCACAGTGCGACTGGCTGCCGACCACAGCCACTTTACTGTTGCCCAGGATTAATGTCCCTGCATTTCATGGCCAGTGAGGGACTGTGGAAGTCAGACTCCTAGATTGATATCAGGCATGGACATAAAGGCCTTGACATTGTACTGAT
Source organism: Seriola aureovittata (assembly GCF_021018895.1). NCBI lineage: Eukaryota > Metazoa > Chordata > Actinopteri > Carangiformes > Carangidae > Seriola > Seriola aureovittata. The sequence goes on from NC_079377.1 coordinate 13,595,486, forward strand.
ATAAATATGTCAGCTAGAAAACAGAAAAGTTATGAGTAATGGGCTACAGTGAATTTCAAACAGCCCTGTTTCCTTTCCCAGGTCAGAACAAGGTTGAGACGTGACTTTACTGACGTGAGGAGTTTTTTTTAAAAGGAGAGTTAAGGGGCTAATATAGGAGATGTTTAGCTAAAACTTGTAATGTAATTTAAGCTAGTAAACAGTGCTCAATAAAGGGATGGTAAAACAAAGCCTCCAGACAAATAGACACAATCACTTTTTATTAATTTGTGCTAATTCCTCATTGCTCCCGCCTGGTTATCAGTGCTAAAAGCCCGAGTGAAGACAGATCGCTCTGTCGGCCAATCAGCCATCTTCGGGCCTCTTCAGCGGGGGGGAATATGTAGAAAGGGAGGTGTTTGGGAGGTGGGGAGGGTTGATGGAGGAAGGGGATCGTAGTGAGGTTAGGCCGAGGTAAACAGACAGGGCGAGGAGTTAGTATGAACAGACTTTGTTTTTATCCTTGTGGGAATGGGGCCCACTGGTACAGGGGTTGACCTCTCCACTTCAACTCATGAATGTCTGCAGGGTGTTTCTCATTCTTCCTCTTTTACTCTGAAATGATCTCTTCATCCCTTTTCTGGCTTTTAGCAGTTGTTTACAGAATAATATCACCACAAAGTCATATTGTTAATAATCAGTGTGAGTAGAGTTTCGACATCCTTCTTGCCAAGTGTCTTGACATTCAGTGTGTTTACATATACACTGTAACCTGAATACTGTGAATAATCAGATTTAGGTATGGGTTTCAGTAACCCTGTTTGAGTTTACATCATTTTTAATAATCAGGATGTGGTATCCTACAGGAAAGAAGAAAATGTAAGAAGGAAAATTGTTGGTGCTTTTTCTTTCCTTTTTAAATGTACTTGTGTTGAATTTTTCCTCAATGATAGTGGTGCTGCTGCTTGCTTAAGTCTGTGCTGTTTTTACTTTACAGATCAAAAACACCAACAACAATCAAGACACTACATGCCACTTTAATCCACATAATTTATATCAAATTAGTCATATTTACTCCAGCTTTGTTTTACTAATCGTATTGCCTTGTAGGAATAGTTTTACATTTTGGAAAACAATGGAAAGAATTCTATCACTGTCTTCGTTAACTATGGAGCTAGAGCTGGGATGCTAGCTTAATTAGCCAGTTAAGTATAAAGTATACATTTTTTTTACTTTGGCAAGAGCCAGTCTACCTGTTTACCACTGCTTACAATCTGCTTACAGGTCTTGCTCCATATTTAATGGACAGACAATCTTCTCATGTAACTCTCTGTAAAAAAGGGAATTACCATATTTTCCCAAAATGTCACACTATTCCTTTGATCTTCATCTTCAGCAGTCAGTCCCCAAAAGCTTGAGTTCTCACTGGAGATCCTGTTGAAACCAGAGGCTTCATAATGACTGTTAGCTGCTTCTGCATTATTTAGTGAGTCACTGTTGTCTCTGCAGGAGGATGAGTATGGATCCACGAGCTTAAACATTTATATGGAGTCAGCCAGTGGTGTAATGAGGTGTCCTGTATCCTCCCCACAATCAACCTCTGTAAACTGCCCTTGTCCTGTTTGAACATGGACGTGAATGAGTCCTCTGGACGGGCCTCTCACTTTCGCAGAGGAATACACTACTTTGGTCATTGTAGGACATACTGTAGGTCTCCCTCTGTGTATGTTTGGAGAACTAGGGTATGGCTATGCTGCACTTTTTATGCCAAGTTTCCTTTTTAAATGGTATGTTTCATTTAACTCGCCATACCATGAGGCGGTGACGCATTCCTGAAATGCTTCATTTACTCTTGAGATCATTTCCTGAGCTAGCAGGCTCAGCGAGCACCAGTTCTGCTCTTTACTTTTCACTTGAAAGTGTTGTATTTTCACACAAGGGGTGTCTCCTTTCATGAGGGTATTTTGTCAAAGTCTCAAAGCGCTCCACTAATGGTCATAACTCTTCCAGATGTTAGCTTATTAACCATGACACCCCCTTGCCGGGCTTTACCAAGTTTAAATGGCCCACCCTGTCCTAACTAAGCAGCAAAGGTCAAAGGTTAAAACCTTCTTGCTAACAAGCCACCTCGAGGTCAGTTAGCTTCAGAGGGGTTTTTTAGGAGGAAAAAAGAGCAACATACATCAACAAAGCATCCAGGTGTTCTTCACTCACTGGCCAGTTCAGCTTCTGTTGGTGTTTACATCAGTGGATCAGTGTTCTTTTGAAGGGATTATATATGTAGTGATTATAAAAAATATTTTCTTCATACTATTGAATCATCAGTAGGGTGCTTTGGTCAAGTTTGGAGCCATACTACCACTTGGTGTGGCAGATGCTCAATGTTTTAACTATTTCAACTGTTTATCCATTACTTTATTTCACTGCATTTGTTACTTTTAGTTAACAAACTATTTTAACTGTTAACCCACACTTTACTTTTAGCTAGCTCTTTCAACTATGTATTACTTAAGCGAACTATTTCAGTCATTTAACTATTACTTTTAAGCATTTATTTCAATCTTTTAGGCGTATCTGTTTTAGTAAATGTACCTTCTTTGAATGTCTAGGGGTACAAATACAAAATGTTTGTTTCTGTTATGTGCTGTAGAAAAGGTATCATCATGGAATGGGGGACATTGTTGTTGTGGCAATAATCCAGCTGCAGATCTAGTCACAGAGCCGGAACGACAACTGTGTAAAAGGGAGAGCCAGAATGGCGGGACAGACCCTGGCGCTGTTGTGTTACACATCACAGTGTCTGTATTTTATTTCTGGTTAAAGACAGATTGATGAAGGGAAATAGACGACTCATGGAAGCACATCTGTGTCAAATCTGCTCCACTCACCATCTCAGCTGCTCTCAGACAATACTTGTTAAAAAATAATCCCTCTCCAGTTCCCTTGACACTAATAGTATAACATTAAGCTGTTACACAAAATATATACTGCTGTTTTTCAGCCTCAAAATGATGAGGAGTCTGTATTATGACAGTGGTTGGTTCAGTTGTGTTCTCACAAAAACCGAGGGGGAATGTTTTTTGAGGAAACCATATCAAATCTGCTAGTACCCATTAGTGTGGAGGTTCTTATGTCTGACTTAAATGTTGGTTTGGTTGACCAAAGAACATCTAATTTCATTTATCCAAAATAACAGTTGACTGGAGATAAATTGTACATATAACTGACTCATGAAAAGACAAAGCAGCCTCTGTGATTTATGTGCAGCTTTGTTGAACTTTAAAATTGCTTTTCAAATTGCATTGATGGTATATGATAATTAGGCTGCAGTTTTATTTTACAAGCATCACTCTTATACTTTACTGAGCCAGTGCCAAGGGTAAGTCCCAGCATTTATCGAGAATGTCTTGCTCTCTATTTCCTGCGCTTGTAAAAAATGGTTTATTATGTGGTTCAGATAGGAGGAAACCTTGACCTCTGTTTGCAGATGTGACCCTCCACTGTGCCTACACATGTGTGAGACACTGTGTGCGTGTGCGTGCATGCCTCTCAGCACATCATTTGTTAGCCACATCCTTTCCCATTGAGCAGGAAGCTCACCCCCGGTGCAAATCAGACGTCAGCCTCCTTATCGACCCAAATATTGGGCTCACCCGTAGCGGGGGAGTGGAGCTCTGCCAAAAATAACAGGAGGAGTTTTCTCTATATCCCTCAGCTTATACACCCTGTCAGCAGGCGCTTGGGTTTCCCTCATGGGATTTGTCTTCATTCACTCTCTGGTTGGACAAATGGGACGACACACAAGTGAGGCTGTATTGCATTAAATTTGGTATTACTATTACTCCTCAGTTTCCTGACAGGATGTTTTCTTTGCTTCATTTAGCATTGATAAATGTAATGGTATGCTAACATCAGCTCTGTGATAGCAAAGTGCTGTGTTATTGTGTTACAAGAGTGAAGGATAATTTCAAGGATCACGCCAGCGCTCTGTGCTGACCAGTTGTAGAGCATTAAAAAGCGATGGATCATATGGCAGACACCCGACAGGAGCTCTGTTCTAAATACTTGGATAACAAACACAGGAATCTGCTGCAACTCAAGCTCAGTTAAATAGGAGGAAATGGGTTTCATCTGCAACCAATGACTGCCATCACTCTTGATTAAGGGGTGTGGATCTGCTGGAAACCTTCTACGATTGTGTGTAAACATGTTTTGGTGCAGGGTGCTAGTGGGGAAAGTGGGGGAAAACACCAGGATCTTTGAATACGACAAAACCAAGGAAACTAGAGGCTCCTGCTACTTTCTGAACTCAGCGGTTAATATGAGAGTGAAAAGTCCAAGCTCAGTTCAGTTTCATCATCAATGCAAAGATGCAAAAGCCTCATAAATATGCATAGAAATGTACTGTGCAGGTGTTTAAAAGTTGAATCCCTACATGTAAATAAGGAATGATATGATTAGGGCCTAAAATTGAACCTTTCACACTGATAACTCATCAGAAAAGTAGTTGTGAAACCAGACTCACACATTTGAATCAGAGCCAGAAGGTCTGAACAACATCAGGGAATCATTGACTGAATGGCTTGAAAGGGATCAACAAACAGAGCAGCATTGTGTTTTTGTGTATTTTAAAGATGTTCAGATTAGGCATTGATGTGCAGTTTTGCTTCAGTGTAGAATGTTGAATGAATACCTTACAGAATTTATTAAAGTTGTGCAGAGCTATAAGTAACATTTATGATTTGCATTCCTCATTGAGAAAGTGCAATTACTTTGAACACAAGCCAGTCAGGAGGGTCAGCAGAATGTCTGGCCAAAGATGAGGCTTTTTTTCTTGTCTTGAGTAAAACACATCTGAGGTGAACCAAGATCTTTTAACTGCAATGCAATGCCCATCATCTTTTATCTTTTTATCAACCACCGAATTCAGGTTATCCATCCATTCATCCATCCATCTAATTACATTTTTGCAGAAATGCTTATACATTGAAGTTTTGCTGATTTTTCTCAACAACAATCCCACTTTGGACTCTCATTAATTTGGTGTAATGCAGGCTTTAGGGTAATTATCACTAATGCCAGGGTCAAATCAGTTTAAAGTCTTAGTGGTCTTTTTAGGATTGTTTAGTGTTAGTGTTCTTATCTCCATTATCAGTTGTAGTAAATCAGGATTGGTGCATATTTTGGTAAAACAGTCTGCAGTAATTGTGATTTAGATCACAAAAATTCAATTCAATTGTGAAAAACCCAACAAAATGCCTGGTCAGAATATTAGCGGCACCTACAGATCCCTACTAATATGAATATTGAGCTTTTGAGCCAAACTCATATTAAAATGATATATTTATAGTTATATCAGAATTTGAAAGGAACATGTTCTATCTATGTCATTTAAGGTAAATAAATTAGCACTGAATGAGCTTTCCAAAGTCTGAAAAAACAAGCCTAGTGATGTCATGCAGGGTTATTTATACAAGGGACTAAAATTCAGGATATTTCAGTCTCTGGAAATAAATTTGACCATTCTGCTTTTTTAATCCGTCTGCAAGTCACTTTAGGACTTGGAAATGTTAAAATCATGAACATGGCTGTTATAGAACAAAGGAAAGGTACTGTGGTCCACATTTAAATGGGTTGGACTTACCAGTCGTCTGGCAGAAAAGGCAGTGGCAGACTGTGGGGTAATGTTCATGTTCATAAAAGCAGACGAGAGCCAGATACGTTGGGGTGTGGCCCATGAAGTCTGAGGTGATATGAAGTAAAAAAGATGGGAAACTAAAGTACAGGGAAATCTATGCTTTAAATCCTTTCTCGTGGCACCACCATGGCATCATGTTACACAGTGCACTTTGGGCTGTGCTATAAAATACAATTTGTGTACCTTCACCTTGTTACTGGTTTTCTGTTAAGCACCTGGTCAGGTGTGATTCCTATTTCACAAGAACATGATAACAGGGTTTTTGCACACTAGTTCAGCAGCAGGTCATTTATTTGTTATGGCATGAGCTGGACCGCTATTCAAATAGTTCTGACTGTCGATCAGATGGTAAAAACATTACTTAATGGCATTACAGCTGCAGGGATCTGCAGCCAAGATCTGTGGTAACCAGCTATGTGAGCGAAGATGTTTTAAACTCTGCAAAAGTCAGTTTGAGAAGCTTAGTCACAGCCATGCTTTCTTGCCAACATATGTTAAATGTCAAAGAGTTGGTTTGGCAAAGTGAGTCTCAAGGCCATAGCTGGATTATAGATCCATACTACATGTCTGCTGTTCTTTCTTCTTTTTCTTTGGCTTTGTATTACATGTGGCAAGTCGCTGCCACAGTGCAGGTTTCTATGGTGATCTGGGTCAACACAAAGCCTGCCTGTGTTTCTCTTCATTGCTTCAAGTTTTAGCTCATGAATCCTCTTTACTCTTTTTTCTCTCTCCTATCTGTTCCTCTGATGATTCGTGAGTAGTGTTTAGATGTAGCATTCAAAAGTTCATATCCTGACAATAGGCATAAAGCAGATTAAATAATGCAGAAGGTTCTCAGCTTTACTCTAGTAATCTGAGTTTGCATTGCCATGTCAACCTGCCAACAAAACCCCATTTTCTTAAAGACTGATTACAAAGAGGGCACAGTCCAGATTTTACTCTTCCCTTAATATTTAAACATGAGTGTGCTGACATACTCGACCATCAGTGGGTCAGATTAAATATTTACCTAATTCTTTCAAGTTTGGGCACAAATGCTTGTTTTATTGCTGTGAACCAATCAATAAAGCTGTAAAATGATCAGTGGCTCAGTCTTTCCATTTTATTGCTTATTGGTGTGTTTTTAAGTGCGATGGTGGTGGCCGTGTTGGTAAATAATTTGCCAACTCTAGACAGGAAAGTAAAACAGGGTAAATAAATATACATTAAAAAATGATGCAAACATTTTCATATAGTGCTGATGGCCATATTTCTTTCAGAGTGGATGGACACGAAAGGGGAGTGTTGTTAGACTGGGTCAGGTTTGGTTGTGCGGACATTCAGGCTGTGATTGCCCTCTGAAGGGATCTTTTCACTCATTTCATTGGGCCATTTGACTGCAATGCCCACATCTGTGTTCTATGGGAGTGAAAAGACACAAACTCGTAAAGCACTTTTAAAATTTTGATGTACACACACACACACACGCACACAAACACGAAAGGAGGAGGGAGGAGTCATGGGGGCCTGCTGGACCAAAGAAACCCAAAACAAAGAGTCGTGGGACTGGGAGGGAGTCGCAAAAATAAATTACAGTTGGCACCTCTTCTCCTTACATTCAATCTGACTGTATGAATGTTTGACATTGTCTCACCCGAGACTTAACTCAGATCTTTCACGTACAGCCTGCAGATTCACTGAAGCATGTCCTTCACAAGGTCTCAGCCGATGGGAGACAGGGAGGGATTTTGCAGTTTGAGCAAGCCTCAAGTTCACGTTGAATGCTATGCAGTGTGTCCTTAATGAGGGAGAGAGAAGATTAGCCTGTTTGCTTACTGGAGCCTAAAAGATTAGACGATAGCAGGATGAGATAAGGTGGTGTGTGTTTGTGAGTTTGTGTTTCCAGAGAGGCCATTGAGTGGGGGATTTTGGTGCCAAACCTTATGTTTCAAAGTGACGGTGTCATCGACACCCCTACGGCCACGCAGATAGCAATAATAAGCACTCAACATTATAACCCACGTTTCACCATAAAATGCAATGTGTTAAAATTTACAGGAACCTCACTAGATTGCTTTACAGTACAAATTGAGACCAGTTTTTACTTTGCCCTGTACAATACATTGCATGTTTCCTGTTATCAAAGGCTGGTGGTGGTGATGGTGGAACAGATGATTACTCTACTGCTGCACAGTCAAAATGTCAAGTAAAGTATCGCAAATGTTAGCTAAATATTTGAAATGTAAAATGATATTCAGGCTTTCGAAAGGCTATATCTTTGTTATGGACTGTGTCTGTGTTGCATGTCGTTACCATAGCATGATTTAAAGATTAACAGGTACTTTTGGGCTTTAAATGCCAAATGTTAGGGTAACATGCCCCTTCCATCTAACCACTGATTAAGAGGTCATAAAATGATTCTGGGGTATGTGCTGCTGCAGGACTTCAAATGTCCTGTGATCTGGATGATTTTGACCATCATGTGGTTGCACTCATGTTCAGTAAAGATCATTTAGGGATAGTAGTATGTACTGTTAAGTTTACTGTGTGTTAGTATTTTCTTCCAAGAGGCTGGAGGTAATGCAATCACATAAGAAATGGGACTCATGCGGCTCGGAGGCCAGCTAACAGCACAGCCATGTGAATACATGTGGCATTGATCAGTGTCGGCAGGCAAAACGGTCTCAGTGGGGATAGAGGAGAGAAGGTCTCTGTCAATCATCTCCACAATCTGAGCAGTCAGCTTCAGGCATTTTTCATTTTTTATCCCCCAGGCAGCAGTTTATTCTGACATGGAAAGTTTATGACATGGGAAGAAATCCATGTTTTTCTGTGTGGAGCAGAAGAATTGTGTGGGCTTTGTCACTTTATTTTAATCTTGTGGTCAATACCATTCAAATAAAATTGTTATATAAAGTTGCAATGATCTCTTTAAATCCAAATTGGCATATAAAGTGTGCATTCTGTCTCAGTCCTATTTGTACTCCTTCACTAAATCAACTTGGGAATGAAAAATGGTTAATTATACTAAACTGTTTGGCTCTCTGCTTATTTACATCTGTGATGGTGAATCACAAGTCATTGCTTTACTCCAGCAGTTTAATTGCACTTCTAATATTCTAATATTATTTTAGTTCCTGTTATGGGTCAAGCTCCACAAACGCTGGATCCTTCACTTCCCATAATGCAGTAAGGGTATGCTAAAAAAAAAACAGTTTGTACCCATCACTGCAGCATCATCACAGTCATTTTCTGAGACTTGATGAAGACCCTCCAGAGCTAATTAAGACATTAAAGAACTGTCTCGACAGGCTGAGCAGGACTAACCATTACAGGTGAACAGACTTTGACATATATAAAATTGGTGAGTTCCCCTTTTGAAGGGTTGTATTAGACAGTTGCTCCTCCTAACCTGCCGGGAGACAAATCTTGCTGCTGTTTGATTCTCGAGCTGCTGTTTCCCTCCCTCTTCCTATTGGCACAGGGGTTGGTTGCCATAGCACCTAGCCAGGTATTCATGCCGTGTATGACAAAGGGTGTAAAGTTGGTCCGCCCGGTCTTAGATTACAGGAACACAGAGGTCCGTTCCCCCTGGAGTTAAGATGGTTACAACAGTGAACCTGGTCACGCCTGCTAATGTTAGACTCAATAAACACTAATCCTCTGCCTGGCTCATCCTTCTATGACGCCAACATTTTCCCACAAATAAACTTCTGTAGGTGTATTTTTGTCTTCTGTCTCACACCTGCATTGTCAGTCTCCCTTGTCTGTTTATTTTTTAGTCAGTGCTGCTATCCAACCGTAGTTAATTGACTGGCATGTGGGAAACATGCTCTTACTTGAACCTATTCTGTTTTTCACTCCCTTAGGAGTAGAGATCCTGTTAGCAGGTGTCCGACAGGACATCCTGCTTTGAACCAGGACGTGGCCAGAGTGCTCAATCTACCAAAACTACCTCTGTGCAAAGAGATTTGGGAAGTTTTCCAATAGTTTATCAATTCCCCGTGATCAAGATATATTATTTGCCTTCCCCCTCTCTGACCATATCATATCCTTGCTGACCTTTTAACTGTTGACAATGGTTGTAAGTGGTTGCTATGTGGACAGCCTGTCATTCCTATAGGAAGTTAAAAACAATGAGGAGCTAAGTCAGCAGCACTAATTCACTGCCCAGGGAGACTGCTATTGAGATATCCGCTCTGAGGTTTAGTCAGATTAATGTCTTCTGTCGGAGCTGGGGGAAGGCAGATGTTTTTTTACGATCCCTCTGTGTGTCGTAGGATCAGTCTTACAAAGAAAGCGCCCAGTCTGTGAGACTTATGAGCTTTAAGTGGAGCTCACCTAAGACTCATAAGTCTCTCTCTGCTGATAATTGTTTTTTTTACTGACTTTGCTTGATATATTTCTTACTAACAATAAAGCATTTTCAATTCAATAAAACACAACTGAGCACCAATTTGATTAATACATTTCAGGGAGCAAAAAACTGCTCTGTGGTCAGTGTTGCCAGATTGGCCAGTTTTCCACCCAGCTGGGCTACTTTTTATTATGTAAAATAGTTTTGGGTGGGTTGTGATAATTTGAGCTACTTTTTTTTTGTACCATTTAGACCCACAGAATATTAGGCTATGTTCCAATATATCTGCCCCTCCTCTCCTCTGATTAGTTGACTGATTTAACTGATGCCCGTCAAAACTATAGTTTAGTTTATTACAACTGGATTGAACTATTTTCCCCCCAGTTTTAGCTGTGAGATAAAAGATGCTAAAGTTTAGATCTGTTCCTATAAATGAAGACGTTAAGCCAAAGCTAAATTGGCTTAAATGTTTCTAGGCGACTCAGGCTATGTTTTGTCAGTCAAATCTGGCAACATTGTCTGTGGTGCTTCATGACAAATCTATTTGGGCACATATACATTTTTTTGTCAAAAAAATGTCATTAGTAGACTTGCCTGGATCTATGAGTGTGGTACGTGTGCGTTCTGTCATGCTATACCATGATTAGTTGTTTATTTTCCCTGCCTTGGACGTAAGTGGTTCAAGTGTGAGGGTTATAAATGTTTAGTTTACATCAAGTGTGAGCTTGGCAGTGTTTTTACTGAAAGCCCTAGGGTTGATGGGAGACTCACTCACTCAGTCACACACACCACATGTTGAAACTCATGACTGAATTCACACTGTGTGTTGTCAACACAACTGGAAACTTGAAATCACATGGGGAAAATGTGTCAATAACACAAACAAGTTGAAGCTGGAATTGATTATATATGTGTGTGGCATCTTTTACACTCAAATTTGGACTCAAGCTGCTTTTGATACTGTGGGTAAATAAAAACAGCAGATAGAGTGGGATCATTGATCACTTTTTTGTGTTATCACCATTTTTTTACTTATCCCTTGTAGTGCTGCCACCCCATAAAAAGGACAGATGGTGTGTCTGGGCACTGGCAACTTTAAAAGGGATGTTCCAAAGAAAGCAAGTCAACAGGCCACAGTACATGCTCAAAAAATGTGATTTTACTAACAAAAACATTTTCAAACAAAAAAAATGAACCCCAGGAAATTCAACAAAAAAAATAACTTAAGCCATTACATCAAAGAAATAAAATCCACAGCCTCACAGCAAGCTGCCACATGCTCTGTCTCTCCCCATTGACTCCTGACTGGCATCTTATCTTCTCCTTCTCACCTAACTGGAGTCTACCACCAGCTCAGGTAAGTATGGGGGTGAGCTAATCCTACACATGCCTGTCCAAGCAAACCAAACCCCATACAACGACTACCTACCAACTTCTGTTACTGTTGACAATTCCCACTCTACAATAAGCACCAGATATTATTCATAAGTGCACACGTTTCACCCCACTGTTATCTACTACAGAACAGTTCTACCCATCTTCCCACATACTCATGCCCAGTACCTCACTACTACTAAGAAGACCTAATGACACACACCTGTTTCCCCTTCCCCTGACTGAGCTGTTGATCAACCCCACTAACCTAGAAGAACAACTGAAAATATACAGTGGGCTGACCCTTCCAACATATCAAACCTGCAAGCAAAGATCAACCACATCTCACAACCAATGCATTAAATAACTGAACAGAAACATCCAACTAAAATACTGATTAAATAACAATGATAATGACAAAACAATGATAATATGGGGAATCAGGGCCTAGTGAAAAGGGAATGGAGCAGCCTTATCACATCCCTTCTTTCACCCATTATACACCTGACATTAATGCAATGTAGCTGATTAACTAAAACCAATTTTCCAGTCCTGTGGGTAAGGTTATGTCCATGCCCTTGTGTCTGCTATTCATATGAGGGGACTTTGTGTTACCCCAGCCCTGATGCTAATCATTCATCAACAGTGGGATCTAGTTTGTTTTGGTGCTTTCACTGAGCTCACTACTCATTAGTAAACATTTCCCTTTGTGCTTAGTCTATGAGTAGAGTTTTGTGGAGAGTATGCAGACAATGATGTCAGCATTATGAAAAGATTGTTTCATAAAGGCTGCAGGAGCTAAGCAAACATTTTTCAGTGTCCCTTTTATGTTATTGCCCATGGGTTCATAATGTATTCTAATCCCCCATACACATTATTATCCAAACCATAACCACATCAGACCATACCTAACCCCAACCATTAACCTAAACATCAAGATTTGAACTCAACTCTTCTGTAAAGCTAAAACTAACCACCTCATGGGTTATATCTACATTTCTAATATTATACCTAAACACAGTTTACAGTTTGGCAGGCCATAACCCTAGCAGTATCCAAAATATTGTAGTGACTGGAACTGACATCATTGCCCTTTTAGCCTCTTCAGGGATTCAGGTTGAGCCAGAGAGGAAATGCTGTAACTAATTAGTCAGTTGTCACATGTCTTTTGTAATCGTCCCCATTGTACTTTGACCCAAAAATCACCACATATCCCTAGTTCGAATCGTGCTATCAGCTGACTCTTTTTTTTCAGTTTCCATGTTCTGTCCTATTAACACGGTGTGGAAGGGTCTTCATGGAACCACTATCGAACTCATCCCGCCCTCTTCACTAAAGGCTTTGTACAAAAACTACTTGCCTGAAGGAACTTAACCACTGCATGTTGTTTCAATTATGTTTCTCCATCTATGAAACTGTGCTGATTGTTTCTGATACTGAAATATTTCTAAAATGTCTGGTTAGCTTTAAAAGCAGCTTAGTTTTATGATTTGAAAGCCTTGTGGCTCCTGTCTAATGGGCTCCCACAGTTTGTTTTTATGTCAGAGGCACATGCAGATTGGTGGCAATGTGATGTGGGGAATACATATACACAATGAGTTTCATTCTATTATTACAAAGACAAATGCTTCCAAGACTGTCTCTCTCTTTTTTCTCAGTCTCTCTTACTTTTGGTAACATGTTTGTCTAAGGGCACCTCCTAGACGTGTAAGGCTGTATGATATGGGGGGCAGGATATCTGATCTGCCCAGCAGGCAGACCTGTGGTCATTTCTGTGGGAGTAATGGAATTCTGTGGTCTGTCCCAGTACTGATGGAATTTCAAAAGCAGTCAGGCATGGCTCATATAGCTCACATAAATAGACCACCTCGGTCATGATTTAGAAGGTGGTCAGGAGAGGAATGTCAACTTCAGTACTTCGAGTTGTTTTCACTGGCAGCACAAGTCAGAGAGAGACCTCTCTAACCCAGGTGTGTTTGTGTGTACTGCAGCAGGCCCACCTGTTTCACTCAATAATCTGTTGGTGTATGTGTGTGTGTGTGTGTGTGTGTGTGTGTTTCAGGTGACCTGTCCCCGGTGCAGATGTCCCCTGTCCCCCAGTCTCAGTTCATTCCCTTGGCTGAAGTGTTGTGCTCAGTCATCTCAGATATGAACTCCTCCCAAATCACTGTCAACCAGGAAGCACTTATCAATCACATGAGCAAAGCCCACCCAGGTAATCCATATATCCAAATATTGTCTAATTTTGTTTGTTAAAGGAATAGTTCAACACTTTGGTAAATGTACTTATTACTTTTGGCAGGGTGTTAGTGTTAGACTAGAAGATTGACAAAACTCTTATGTCTTATCTTAGTTTAGCAAAAAGACAGGAATCAGGGGGAAACAGTACGAGGAGTTATGTGCCAGACAATTTCTGGACAGACTAAGTAACTTCTAAGAAATAGTCTGGCACATAACCCACTGTCAGTTTTTCCTTGAATTAAAAAAGCAAGATCCACTGTATTAATTATTGATCTTAGATTTTGTTATCATTGGACAGAGCCAGTCTACCTGTTTCACCACTTTCAAACTTTTTGCTAAGTTAAACAGCTACTGGCTTTAGCTTTATATGTAACAGACAGACATGAGTGAAAGTCAATTTTTGATTTAGGGAATTGGTATTATTATACACCTCTCTCTTTCTGTGTCTCAGGGATAACCATCCCTACCCAGGACATCCTCTATAATGCTCTAGGCACTCTGATCAAGGAACGTAAGATTTACCATACAGGCGAAGGCTACTTTGTCGTCACCCCTCAGACCTATTTCATCACCAACAACATCGTCCGAGAGAAGAATTGGTGGACTTCTGGGTCAGCAGATGACCCTCCTTCTCCTCCTCCCATTACTTACCTACTGAGCAACGATGCCTGTGTTGAGAGAACTCAGTCACTCCCAGTGGCACACTGCAAATCTTGCAGCTGCTTCAGCCCTCTCCAAACATCCACAAATATCGCCTCCACTACTGCACAAGCAACTGTCTCTCCCTCCACTGTCCCAGATCAGCATTCTGTCTCTGTTTCCATAAGTGAATGCACAGGCAAGAGCTTAAAGTGGCCTCGACAGTCAGATCACAAACCCACAGTGCAGCATCAGTCCACCTCCACGGCAGCAGACTGTCAGGCAAGTGAGATCAGCAAAACTACAGCCACTACTAATGCCACGAGCCGCAAAGAAAAAGACAACAAACCAGGGAGGAAGTTTGGTCTCAGTTTGTTCCGAAGGAATGGAGGGAAAAAAGAGAAGCCAAAGAAAGAGTATGCATCTTTTTCAGGCCAGTTTCCTCCAGAAGAATGGCCAGTAAGAGACGAGGACGACCTGAACAACTTACCCCGTGACCTGGAGCACGCCATCATCAAACGCATCAACCCTGAACTGACTGTGGACAATTTGACACGCCACACAGTCCTAATGAAGAAGTTGGAGGAGAGGAGGGAGAAGGGGATAGACAGAGTGTTGGACAGGTGTCTGGATAAAGACGATAAGGGAGTGAACAAAGGAATGTCTACTGAGATCCTAACAATGTCAAAACCCAGGCATCATCATTCCTCTAAGGCAGGGGCAGGGAAAAGATATGCTCTGAAGGCCTCTCGCAGCAAGAGGAGGGCCCACTCATCCAGAGAGAAGCAAAGGGAAAGGGAGAAGGAGAGGGTTAAGAGTAAGGCTCCCATATGTGCGGACGATTATCCAGAGGGGGACGATTTGATCCCTACTCGGCTCAGAGTGGAAATCCCTGTTGATGAACCAGATCAAGTGGAAGAAGGTGGAGCTGTTGAGGGAAAATCTCTTTATAAGAAACGCATTGAAAACCCTTTCCAGACTCATCCAATCAAAGATGTAGCTGATGCTGTAATTCCTGCCACCATCAACAGAGAACATAGAAGACGAGAGGTGAAAGAGGGCAAGGCTTCAAGGCCAGGCAGGAAGGAACGAACGAGTCACCGCTCAAAATCATGGGACCCACATCGAGCCAAAGTCATTACAACAGATGGAGAGCATGCAGGGAAATCCCCTACATCTGAGGAGAGGTACGACTGTGTCCATGAGAGGGACTTTACTGCTGATCATGTGCTCCAAGCAGACCTAAAGTTCAACGGAGAGCTGCCACTAGACTACAGCTCAGCCTACCCACAGAGCAGCACACTCCGGATAGATGATAAGGTCAGACATCAGAGGGAGGGAAACAGCAAGGAGAGCTGGGAGAGAGAAGGCAAAAATGCACTTTGTCAGGAGGCAGAGTACAACAGTATGCCAGACCACAGCCAAACTATAGATAATGGTCTCTCTAGCATCAAACAGTACTCCAATACTAATAGCATTCTCCCTATGCTTCCCTATGAGCCTGTTATCAACCACCCATATGACCCAGCTTTGCCCTGGCCCAAGCCCTCTTTACAACGGAAACACTCCCTCAGACTCTCCAACCCACAGAGGGATGATAAACAGAGGCCTGACGAGCTCTTTTCACACCAGCAGGCCTGTGATACTACAGCCACCCAGGAACAACAGGACATTAGAACCGTCACTATCAATAATAGAGTGCAAAGGGCCTTGAGCCAGGGAGAAAGGCCAGAGTTGATAGCTGACAGCACTCCCTCAATAACAAACACTGATGACTTAAGAGAGGACGACTACAGGCTCTATCAGAGAGCAGATGAGCAGGAGGATGAGGATGCCTGCAGCTCCTTGTGCCTGAACGAGGACGAGATTATTGATGCTGCAAATGTGTACCGAACAAGTGTAGCAGACAACCATGGCCACCAGTTGGTTTACCATAACCGTGAATCTGATTTGATATATGAGGGACCCCACAGTCACTATTTTAATTCCAAATTTCACCAACCACAAGATTCAAGGGACAGCACTTTGAAAGATCTCATTCCCTCAGCAACTCAGAGGGACCCTTCCCTCAGCCCCACCAGACCTGGAGAGACCAACTGGAGACTCCACCATCACCATCAGAGTACTAGATCAGCAGGGGCTTATAGTGAATCCAACCCCAGGCAAGGTACATTGATCCAGGGGGAAAAACGCCACGAGGTCAACCTTGATTTGGATCGTCCCGAACCATCTGAAGTTGCAGACAGTAGCATCTTTGACTACTGCCAGACTAGTGAGATAGAATCAGACACTGAGACCGTCCGTAAGTCGGCTGATGAGGGAGATGGTGAATCTGCTCACTGGGCAGCTGAGGTGGAAGAAGTGCATGAGGATGAGTTTGATGAGACGAGTGTTCCTCAGACTCACAGAGCTGTTCTGGGTATGCCCAGTGGAGCCAGAGGGTCTCAGATTGGGGAAGGAGTGGAAATTGGAGAGAACCAGAGCATCACAGGGGACAGTGGTATAGATTCTCCTCGGTGAGTGCCTCTCTTTATAGTTGTTCATATTAGCTCTAATAAGATACTGTGATATTTCAACATAGCAGTTAACAGTCTGATGAAAAGGTTTTATGTGGAGAAAAAAAAAGAAATTCTCTTAATCTCTTAGCCCAGATGTGCATTTTTTAGGCCAGTGTTTTTACTAGTTTCACACCTTGGGCTCATTTCTTATCTCTTCTGTGCTGTGAGTCCCACACTCTGGAAGAATTTTAGAGACAGGAAAAACAAACACCAAACTGAGGTTAGTTAGCCTCTAGGTTACATGTCTGTGGCTTACTTCCAATTTGTGTTTTTTTTTTTCCTTTAAAGTAAATTGCAATAAAGCTGAACAAACACCTTGTGACCAATTATAGTATGCAGTATTTGGACAGAAGGGAGTCATTTTGATAATTATGTGTAATTGCTGTGCAGCACTTAAATTCTCATGTTATTATCAGAGGAAGAAAGACTTATATTTTGACACTGAACTTGAACCACACTTTGTAGGTGAACAGATGCAGTGCATGAATACGTCACCTTGTTCAAATGGCATATTTACATAAAATATCAACCTTGTGCCCCCTTTTGTCCCCTACAGGACCCATGTCAGTCTGGCTTCCAGCAATACTGTCATTCTTGAGGGTCTCAAGAGAAGAGGCTTTTTACAAAACCTGGAGAAACTGCATTCAAAGAGCAGCACCATTCGAACGCAGAGCTCACTGCTGCAGCTAACTCCTGTCATGAACGTATAGCAGGTCTACGCCCCCTGCTGAAGCTTCGTGTTGGAAGTATGAAAAGGTCAAAACAATGTGCTTGAATCTCCTGCTCTGTGTAATTGCTATCATCATACCCATCACAGCAGGGGTCTGTGTACAGATGTATAGTATATATTTTTTCTTTTTGTAAATAATTTTAAAGGTAATATGCTATGATTTATCCATTCATGGATTACCTTGTGTATGTGTTGTTAAATACATGGTATATCAGCATCCTTTTTTGTGATACAAATGTACAGTTTTCTTTCTCTACACATCTCATTGCTTAAAATGTCTTAAAATGTTCATAACAGCAATAACATGATCTAGCATTTCCTTTTATCTCATTAAGTAGCATTTAGCACAAATAAAATTGTGTATATCAACCAAGATGTCTTTCTCTTCATGATATTGTTCACAACACTGACCCTCAACACAAGTAGCTGAGGCAGTGCTCTTACTTAAGAAAATAATTGTGACTTTACTATTAGTGTTGACCCATGTCAACTTCAGAAAGCAATACTGTTGTTGGTCCAAAGCAGCTTTTAGAGTTTTTATCCAATTGTTGAATTGGCATTTTTGTTTGTATTGGGGGATATCTGTTGATACAACAGCTAGATATAATTAAAAAATACATTTGTAAAGCTCACCCAGTTTACTAACTGTATTTGTGAAAAGCATGACTATTAAGAACATCATGATAAATGGTCAGAATAAGTGATATATGTTTATTGGACATATTAATCATTTGCTTCAAAAAAAAAAGTTTGAGTCACACTCCTAATGTAAACCAGACATCACTCTGTACCAAGAGGCCTGATAAATCCTTATCTCTGAAGGTTATCATGTCAGTTGATCCCAACCTTGAATGTCTACCTCAACAGGCAACTAAAGTCTGACCTCCAGCTGTGATGGAATGTAAACCACTGTAGTGCAGGAAGGCGTGTACTTTCCTGATATTATGTTGATGTTTTTACAATTTCTCAGAGGCCATTCCCAAGAATTTCCCCTTAAACTCAGCTACTTTGACTGCAGCAGACTGGTTCAGTTTTGGAAATATTAGTTTAAATTTCAAATGTTCCAGCTTTGTTTTCTCATTAAAAAAAATCTTATATTGGTGGAAAATATTCTACTGTTAGTACCTGTCTGACATCAGGATATGGTTGGCTCCTTCACAACTTTCAAAGGTTGCGAGTGACACCATGTGGACACAC
Organism: Seriola aureovittata; assembly: GCF_021018895.1. Classification (NCBI taxonomy): domain Eukaryota; kingdom Metazoa; phylum Chordata; class Actinopteri; order Carangiformes; family Carangidae; genus Seriola; species Seriola aureovittata. The sequence continues at coordinate 13,614,238 of NC_079377.1, forward strand.
TGTGGAAGTGCAGGAAGCAGAGCAACTTACTATGTTGCCCAGTTAAAAATTACTCACTAAATGGCTATATTCTTGATATCTCACCTAATCTCACCATTAAACACACCATGTTCTATTTATTTTGCAGGATCCTAAAGAGCATGGGTTATCCTGATGAGTATTGGACAAATGAGACTTAGCTATATGACCGAATGCCATTTCCATCTCATAAATGTACTCCATTGATTGACCACCACCACAAGAGTCAACAACCTTTATTTATCCATATATGTGCCACTCAGAAATTGGGAAGAGGTGTTACAGGATTTGCCCTTAAGAGAAGCTTATATGGATCATTTACAATTTTTCTCTCTACAATGAGGCCATTGACAAAAATGAAAAGGGGGGGAACAAAGACAATATGGTTGTAACAGTGTAAACACATGGTAATATACATGAAAGCAAAAAAGCAATAGGTATCAGTGACATCAAATTAAAATGTAGGGTAAGTTAGTATGAATAAGAACAAAAGACTCCTGAAAACCCTAACTTTTTTCTCAAATAACAGCTCGGCATACATTTCTACATAGCATGCAATAAGGCACCTATCTAACACAAGGAAGAAACCTATGCTACAGTTTGAAGCACAATTGTTATCCAAATGAAAAGAAATGAAAATATTGCTCACCATAATGTTCACTCCCATAAAAACTGTATATCTCTCATTCCCTTTCATATAACCCAAGCCATATCTAAAAAAATACATCAGTTTGTAAAAGATATTTTACACAGAACAGTAAATAGAGCGCAATCCATTGGAATTCGAAAAATCTTGTAAAAGTGAGATTCTCGTGTAGTCTTTTAGTATACACAACCTTTTTAGATCAAATTTTGACAGATGCAGATCAACTTGAGTGTTACCTATATTCTATACACAGGTCATTGAATTAGTCTCCAAAGAAATAAACAAAGTGTGATGTTGCATTTCATGTACATTTGGTGCTCAGGTACAGAGGAAACAGCACAGTAAATAATTAGGACACAGGTCATGTTGTAATATGCTACCCAGTTGGTTTTTATTTCTATTATGCATTTCTTATGGCTAAATTGCATGTCATAATAGAGTCAGGGTGTCAGCCAGTATTGCTCTCTGTACAGTCTATGCAGCGGTGTTAACCCATAGCAGACATACAAGAAAACAACCTCATAAATATACAAGATGGCTCATGTCTGATGGAGCCCAAATTCAAGAACAAGCTGCATGAGAACACCTGCAACATGTTTATCTCCAACACTTAGAACAAATTAAAGTCATAAAAGGAAAAAAAAAAAGGTGGAGACAAAGTGGATCTTACTATCAAAAATGTAATCTTTTGGAACAGCACACTAGTCACCTATACATATATATATAAAAGAAAATCAGTAAGTATTTACATTGGATTTTCAATGTTTGCTTCACATGGGTTATGTGGGTGAAGAACTATTGAAATTGAGACAACAGTTCTGGTTCACCAATTGTGTTGGTAGCCTTGAATAAAGTTGCAGCTGCAAGAAGCATGTGTGCCCACCTGAAGGTACATAAACTGAATACTTTTATCAAAAAGACCAGCCATAGGGTTAAGTATTTTTTCCCCAGGTAACAATTTTATCATGTAGATCTTCAAATCACGTTTTTTTTTTCTTTAAAAGTGTTCAAAAGAGGTCCTGGAGCAAGTGAAGCACAATCACAAACAAGAATAGCGGCTCCTTCACAATCTATTATTATACCCTCTTCAAATTGAGCACATAGTCCCAGGTTCAGCTCTGAATTATAGGTTACATGGTCCTTCAGGCCAAGCCATTTCCTTTTGAAGATTCGTGTTACTGTCCATTTATTCTCAACTGCTCCATTTCACCATAGCAATGTGCTGACATGACCACCTTTGTCTATAGAAGTTGGCCTGATGTTTCCTGTGGTGTGGTGATATCAATGATGGGACCATTGGTACAACAGAAATGGGGGGAGTGGGTATGTGCGCTTGCATGGGACAGCATGTGAGGGTTTGGAAAAGGAGCTCACTGGTCTACATGGATCCTGTGATGTCTGGAGAGGGAAGATGAATGGTTAAAGCCTTTCCCACACTGAGAGCACCTGTACGGTTTTTCAACAGACAGGATGCGCTGTTTTGGGAAGGCATTGTTAGGGAATCCCTTCCCTGTGGGCATAGTGGTGTACTGCTGCGGTTGTGGCTGTGGTGGTTGCTGCTGCTGCTGTTGCTGTTTGTTCTCCAAGTGAACTCTCTGATGCCTAGCAAGGGAGGACGAGTGATTGAATCTTTTGCCACAGTGAGCGCAGGTGTAACTCTTTCCCTCTGAGTGGACTCTTTGGTGCCGGGACAGGGACGAGGAATGATTGAAGCCCTTATCACAGTGGTGGCACATATAGGGCTTGTCTCCCTGCTGGTGCACCCTCTGCTTTGGGGGAGTGCCGTATGACAATGGTTTCCCAGGCTGAGGTGGAGAAAACACTGGATTCTGCAGGTGGGTCTTATGGTGGCGAGAGAGAGAAGAAGAGTGATTGAAGCCCTTGTTGCAATGTCTGCAGGTATAGGGCTTCCCTCCGGCATGGACTTGCTGGTGCTTCTTCAGATGACGTTTGCGGACAAAGCTCTTCCTACACATGTTGCATTTGTACGGCTTCTCACCCGAGTGGATCCTCTGGTGCTCTCTAAGAGTGGCAGCAGCCGCAAAACACTTTCCACACTGTGCACAGCGGTGGGGTTTGTCTCCGAGCACGACTGCAGCGTGGGTTTTCTGATGCTGCTTCAGATTAGAAGTTGTGGCAAAGCCTTTGCCACACTGACCGCAAGTATATGGCTTCTCGCGTGCATGGACCTCTTGGTGCTTTTTCAGATGCCTTCTGCGGACAAAGCTCTTCCTACACTGGGTGCACTTGTAGGGCTTGTCCTCTGAATGCATCTTCATATGTTCTCTCAGGGTGATGGCAGCAGCAAAACTTTTACCGCACTCTGAGCATCTGTGGGGCTTGTCTGGCAAATGAATCATCTGATGAGACTTGAGGCTGAAGGCATCAATAACATCTTTTCCCATAATTTCAACTCCAGGGGGAACATAGGGCTTTTCTTTCATGTGAATCTTCATGTGCTGCTTGAGGCTGGCCTCCACAGCAAAGCTCTCACCACAGTGGACACAGATGTAAGGATTGAGGTCCTTATGGATCTCAAAGTGTTGGTGAAGATCAGCTATGCTGCCAAAGATCTCCCCACACTCATTGCACTGCAGGCCATGGGCTTCATGTATGATTACTCCATTCTCAGACTCCACTGTCAACTCCCCACCATGGTCAGACTCCACTTTGACAACATGCTCGCTTTCTGTCTTAAGCAGCATTTCGCCCAGCAGAGCCTCATTTCCTGTTGTCTTGATTTCTGCTCCTGTGAAACAGTGCATCTCACCATGTTCTACCTTAATGTAATCATGGTCTGTCTCGGCTACAATTGCATCCACACAGGCTACAGCTCCGAGATCTGTCCCCAGCCCCTGGATCTTCAAATCCGAGCCATGGATTTCGAGCTCTAATCCACGCTTTTCTTCTGTCATGATCTCAGTTTCTGCTCCATAGTGAAGGTCGACATGGCTGTGGGCTATGACACACTCCGACCCAAGTGTGTCAAGGCCGGGTGTGTCACATTCAGTCTCTGACTCGGCCATGAGAACACACTCCAGCCCCACGACCTCCGTTTTCTTGCCGGACGATGACTTAAAAAAGAATCGGGGATATAGGGCTTTGTTTTTCAGTGCAGCGCTGGTGCTCTTGTCAGTGAGGAGACCTGCAAAAGAGGAAAATAAAGAGAAAAAATAAATAATAACTTCAGTGGGTTTTCGTTTATTAGCTTAGTTTATTCGTCTGGGATAATGTAAATTGATAAATCAGAACTAAATTATCTAGAGTTGGACTAGAACACACACCTGCTGTCCCTAACAATTAAAATTTGATGTGGAGGCCTAAGGCCAGTTCTCTATTTACTGGTAAAGTCTCCTGTTTGCATTTGTGCAAACATCTTCCCATTTTCCTTTCATGCCTCACGGGGAAGAATGGTTTTCATACGCACTTGTCTTGCTAATTTCAGTGGCAAGAGAAAAGGTGCTTTGGCTTCAAATTCAATCTAGCAGGAAAATAAAATGTCAGGATATCAACATCTAATCTACATGTAATTTTTTTTTAATTTTTTTTTTAGATAATTTATTGTGAGTGATAACATCACAGCAAGGATTCATGATAATAATGGGAAGAGTCAATAAACTTAATATTGAATCAACAGTCGGCCTCTCTGAAAGACATGTTTAAGAAGAGATCATTATCTTCATGTAGACTATTTTAATATTTGGATGTTCTCTGATCTGATATTAGTGGAAATAGTAAAAAAAAGTTTGCCACCCACTGCCCTGGAAAATGAGCCATGCTTGCCCAGGAAAGATATGAACAACCTCCTTCAAGGTAAAATAGCACTTGGTTGGTGGCACAACAACAAACAATGGTTGGTGGTGTATTAGTTTAACACCATAGGTGAGCAATGTGACAAAGAGATGCCATGAATATTAAATTATCTACTCTGTAATACTTTATATTTTATTAACGTGTGCTCATTTGATCTAAAACAGCTAAAACAGTTTACTGCATTATGCTTCAAAAACCGAATGTTTGAGTCTAAAGTTAGAGGTGCGTTCACACCAAGAAGTTGGGGACAGGCGTGATAAAACGTATTATCTATAACTGCACGCCTGATGCCTCATCAACATCAGACTTGCAATACTAACACTTGCAAGCTAAGTGATCAATCTGTTAGCTTCGTTAGCGCTCAAGACGAGCTTCACTTCACTAGCTAACACAATTGATAAAATCAAAGTGGACCAACTCTTGATCAAGCTCCCAACACAAACTTAATCCGCAAGCCAAAGCCTGATTGGCCTACGAAACTCGCTTATCTACGCAGTTCGCTGTGCCTTATGATTAAATAAAACGTGGATGGTGGGGGCATAAATACCGATGTTTTGTTATTATGTACTGGACTATTGGTTGCTAGCCTCACATAACAGCTACAAATAGCCTTCATAGCCGCTAGTTAGCTGGCTATGGTGGATGGGGGGACTGGTTAACGACAAAACAGCATTGTGTTAGCTGCTAATGTGTTCGCGATTTAGCCAGCTAACTAGCTTCATAGCAAAAGCAACACGCAAGTAATTATGGTCGGCACTTAAAAGAACAACTAAATACTTACATTAAAGCGTATGGTTGAGTTAAGTAATTTGGTGCAATTTATGATACAACTACCGACGCGGAAATTCTCCTTGTGCGAGTATTAACAGGCCATCTTGTTCTGCCACACCAGCACTTCCAGCTAGCCAAGATTACATGCTCGCCTAAGATGGCTGCCACTAGCTAACATTAGCCTGGTTAGCTTCCGCCCTTCAAAACATACTGAATTAGAGCTACCCCGAAGCCATCTCGGGGTGAGCCGAAAACATACACAGCTAGGCCACATGTAAGTATGATTATGCTATGGAGACGATCTTGAACACCCATTTAACATGCAGTATCACGATGTCGAATGCTAATGGTGGGTAGGTTAGCACGCTAAGAGCCACACCGTAATTCCAAAGAGGAGTTGGCTAGCTGAAACAAAGATGGCTAACCGTGAGTGTGATGAATGCTGCGCCGAAAAGCCCGGGAAATTATGCATTTTACTTACATAAGAATCAATTTAAGACATAGATTGCATAGCACATACATGGTGAAATACTTAAACCGAACAGAAAACAACCATGTAAATAAGACACTTGCAGATGGAGAGGGCGCGATGAATCTTGGCTACAGTCCGGGCTAAAGCTCCCCCTCACTGCGGCAGCACCGACAGACCGCACACACGACTGCAATGGCGGCCTTGCTGAGGTTAGCAGCTATCCAGCCGAGACAATATTAGCGTGCTGGCTACATAGCCATGGTGCCAAGCTAACGAGCCAGCTAATCCAGTCTGCTAGCACGGCTAAAGCCTGCCGTCTAGTTTAGTACCAGCCTGTAGAATGTAAAACACTGGAGCGGAAGCTTTGCTATTGACCGCCCATCCGACCATGTTAAGTCTGGTTTCGTTTGCAAATATAAAACTGGACATGGATTCAGGAGAGGCGAATGGTTCGATTCTACGAAAATAACCTGGATGAGATTCAGAGCTGAAATAGTTCCTTATGTCAGTAACGTTATGTCGCTGTGCCTGTCTGCTTTTCCAACAGGACATAATGTTACTACCAGTGCGAGTCAAGGCCTGTATTTTTCCATTACAAAGTTCGCTACTATCACAACTGGAGACGCAAAATACACAACGCATACGCCGACTACCATAATAAATAATTACTAAGCTCATATTCAGTTAAACATAGAGTCCATCTGTCTCATAGCTGCTACTGCTCATGTTAGAGTAAGTTGAATTTAAACGGTGAAATAATCATCGGGAGTAAGGATCATGCCGGTTTAAATGTATAAATCATTGCATGCACACACCCACCTTTCAGTGTTTTTACTTTCTGAGCGGTGAAGGGAGGAAAAAAGGAGAATAGTATGTATGTCTCAAAACTCCGGGTTGAGAAGGGCTTTGCAAGCTGTTGTGAGCCTCGTCAAACTGCTGTGTGTGTCTTCCTCTCTCTCTCTCTCTCTCTCTCTCTCTGCCTGTGTGTGTAGCTGGCGCCACTGCTCATCTGGCGCCAACGTTGGACTACCGACGCACTTTAGCGAAAGCAATCATTGTCATTTTAATACAGCAAGGAAACCACTACCGCCCACTACAGCCTCGGAGTCGTTCATGCCAGACAACCATATGACAGAAATACTGGTATTTCCATTGAGTTAATATGAAGTATTTAGGAAACAGCATTAAAAACAAAGTACATTTACAGTACTGGGCTTATGCAGAATTATGTGGTGCTTGTAGGCTATTTTACTTGAGTATTTCCATTTTGTGTTACTTTATATTTCTATTATCTTTTAATTAAGTAAAAATAGCAACACAGTCTAGAAATCTCTGTTACAAGTAAAAGACCTGCCCTCAAAAATGTATGAGCATGTATGTAGGAGCATCGAAATATACTTATAGTATCAAAAGTGAAAATATAGCATAGCTGATAAAGATGGAGATGTGTACCTTAATTTATAATAAATCATAATTCATGAGTTTATATATTTTTTTATTAATGATCTGAAACTAGTAACTCAAGCTGTTATTTAAATGTAATGGAGTAGAGGTAAAGAAACATTAAATAGAAATACTCAAAGTGCAAGTGTCTCAAAATCGTACTTGAGTAAATGTGTTTAGTTACTTTTCACCACTGGACTTCACTGCATTTATCCAACAGATATAATAATAATAATAATAATAATAATACATTTTATTTAAAGGCGCCTTTCTTGGCACTCAAGGACACCGTACACAGTTACACAAATTGAGATTAAAAACACATTAAGAAGAAGCAACAATAAAAATGAAATATAAAAATAAAAACAATACAAAAGTTACTAGTTACTTTGCATATTAACTTTCTCCCATAAAACATGTTCAACACATAATACATTGTGCAGTGTTTGTGCAGTTTGTACACAATATAACTGGGAAGCTTGGTATTTCTCATGATAAATTCTTTCTTTTTTTGATAGGGTTACTCTCAGTTTATTTTACTGATAATACCTCTATGAGTTTACCTAAACTTTTAATGCAGGACCTTTACATTGTGCTATTACGACTTTTACATTTGTGAAGGTTCTGAGTATTTTACGACTTTGTACTATTATTATTGGTGACAAAAATTTGACAATTTGACAAGCATAACAGAAAGCATGTAACTCAAATAAGGTGAAAATTGAAGGAAATGTCTTAGACTGAAACCACAATAACCTTTAGGCTACTCAAAGGGATATATATTTGTGTAGTAATGAATTAGTCCCACAAGATGATGCTGTTTGCCATTGTTAGTGAATGCTCTGGAGGTATGGGCAGCTCATATTGTACATATTATGGGTGGAAGTCTAACTATAGACATAACACAAATATGATCTTGAAACAAACAAAACAAAGTGAAGGTCATTCATTAACAGTGTATATAGGTGAAAAATGTTGACTAGGTTGTTTATTGTTTTACAGATAGTGTCGATGCTATCTCTTTGCTCAAATAAGAAATATAGATGTTTCATATTTTCTCTGACATAATCATATCCTCCAAATTATAGTATATCAACAAGCTCCAGCCAGCTCCTTTTTTTTTATTTTGGTAGTTTCAACTTTTCCTCTCCTTTGTCTCAGCCCTCTTTGTTCCAGTCAGTACATTAGTAACACCCATTCCCTGAATATTAAACGTCCAACCTGGAATACTGGTTTTACCATGAGAGTAGAGCACATAGTTGACATTCAGTCACACACAGTGTCACACAGTTTCACTGAGGCTGTTAACTTCAGGATCTCATTTTCTCTGTTTTCCTACTCGCTCCCTGTCAAGTCTTTTTTCTACTTGCAGATCTCAAGACATTTTATTGAGAGGATAACAAATAGCTGCTGAGCTAAATCACCTGTGGATTTTTAAATTTTTTATCATATCTGCTGGACATCTTTTTAAAAAAAAAAAAATGTCCCACCATAGCACTCTGGATTTAGACAGATACAGCAGCTTGGAGAAATCTCGACGCTCTACCAATCGTAGCCAGCCCAGGGCCCAGGCTAAGTACGGGGAAGTCCTGTGTGACTTCTGCACAACGAGGAAGCAGAAGGCTGAGAAGTCTTGCTTGGTGTGCCTGGCATCCTACTGCGAGACTCACCTCCAGTCTCACTATGAGTATCCTGCCATGATGAAGCATAAACTGGTCAAAGCCACAGGTCAGATGAGAGAGAAGATCTGTGCACAGCATGACAAGCTGCTGGAGGCTTTTTGTCGCACTGATGAGACTTCAGTATGTGTTCTGTGCATGATGGATGAGCACAAACACCACGACATCGTCCCGGCTGGAACTGAGAGGACTGAGAAACAAGTGAGTGATGAAAATCTGTCAATCTATACTTTTGGTGAAGATACTCTATGAATGATTTTAAAGGTTATTTCTCATACAAGGCTGACATGAGCACAGCAAACACTTCATCTCAACTAATGATCGCAACTTTGATGTGATTCCCTGTGCAGAAACAACTTGGTGCCACACTGCACAAATCTCAACAGAGGATTGATGATAGAATTAAAAAGTGGCAGGATCTCCGACAAGCTGTGGAATCAGTTAAAGTAAGTAAAAAAAAAAAAGTCTCACTCTTGTCAAACACTATAAACCAAACAAAATGCATAAAACAAGTCATTAAGATTTGGTTTGAAAAATAACAATTTTTCCATCCATATCTCTCTCATGTAACTCATCAGCACTCTGCTCAAACGGTCCTAGAGGAGAACGAGCGGATCTTCACTGAGCTGCTGCTTTCAATAGAGAGGAAGTACAATGAAGTCAAGGAGATGATCCGCTCCCACGAAAAGACCACTGTGACACGGGCCGAGATACTGCTAGACCGCTTTGAGGAGGAGATCACTCTGCTGAGGAAAAAACACACCGACCTGGAGAAGCTTTCACACACTGATGATCACATACACTTTCTACAGGTGAGGCTGACCTGTGTTGACAACCCAGAACAAAACGTGTGGTGCAAAAATCAGGGGCCTTCTGACAGTTTAGCTAGATGTGTCTCCTCTCTCATCTCTGTCTTCCACCTTTTTATTTTTTACCAGAGTTGGCAGTCTCTGTCAGGACCCTCAGGATATGAAGACCTCAACAACATCAGTGTCGCTCCATATTACTCCTTCGATGCTACCAAGCGAGCCATTGCTGCACTGAAATTACAAGTAGAAGAAGTCAGCAAGACTGAAATGAGCAAAATCTCAGGAGCAGGTAGACAAATCATGTCTTCCCAGTGCTTCATTTCATGTAGCATTGGTGTCTTTGTAGAAGTGGTTAGTCTGCTGTTGCTTTCATGAAGCTTATCATGAATTTTCCCTTTCCCTGTCTCTTCATAGTGAAAGAAGTCTACATCACACAAGAAGGTGAGACAAAGACAAGAAGAGAATCAGTTTTGAGGCAAGAACTGAAGACAAGAGAAGAACCAAGGACGAGAGAAAATTTCATGAAATGTGAGTCACAAGGTTACCTTTTACACCAAAGTCTCTCTTTATCCTGTAGTAGCACCAATTTGGCAAGGCTACTCTGCAGTCATTTCACATACAACTCATATTCCAGCAAGTGGATTTTGTACTTTTCAGGCTTGAAAAGTGCTTATCACTGTGTCATGTACAAGTAACATCTCCATCCCAAACAAAGGGATGACCACACCATGTGGTGAAACGACTGAAACTCGTGTAATGGAAGGTATGCTGCTTGCAGAACAGGTTTGGTGAAATGTAAGAAAGCAAACTTAGTGTTCTTACTGTTAGGCCATTAGGCTATTACTTAATCAAACAAACACAGGTGTTCCTGCTTTTGCTACACCTGCATGGGAGTTGCAAACCAAAGGTTTTAGTGGGATAACTTTGTTTTTTCTAAACCTGAGAGTCACAAATATTTATTTAGGCAATTTATGTGCAAGAGGATGAAGTAAAAAAAGAGATGTTACACTGTGTACCAGGTTTATAGAAACATCTAATCTCAAGACAGACAAGATCCAAAACATATGATAAGAGTGAATAAGGAAATAGATACAAAACAACAATACAAAGATTTGATATTGATAATTAAATTATCCTGCATTGTTTAGACTCTTGCCAGTTGATTCTGGACATCAACAGTGTCCACTCCAACCTTCACCTCTCCGAGGGTAACCGAACAGCTATCATGAAGAGTGAGCCCAAGAACTACCCTGACCACCCCGACCGATTTGACCACTGGCAGCAGGTGAGAATTTACTGCCTCCAGTATGTCATTTTGTACCTGAAAAAAGGAGGAGGGAAGTTGCTCTGTTGTGAATGGTATAGAGCCAGGAGGGAATATACTGTATTTATGAATACAGACTGAAGATTGAAAGGAGCCTTTACTGTCAGGGAACGTGCACTTTGAATTGCTCTCCTGAAGCAGTTCAAGTTTTTAAGACCTTTTTATGAAAAGTCTTAAAAACTTTGTTTGTATTGATTGTAAATTACCCAAATCAGGCTTGTAGTATTAGTTTTTGAAGTTATCCTTACAGTTGCAGTAAGTGATTCCTCATGTAAGCTTTCATCTATACCATACATAAAGGAACTCTTTGTTCCATTTCATCCATTCTACCCCAGGTGTTGTGCAAGGAGAGCATGAGTGGGACTCGTTGTTACTGGGAGGTGGACTGGAGGGGAACAGAGATCGACGTGGCCGTTACCTACAGAGGAATCCGTCGTAAGGGAAATGGAAATGAATGCAGCCTGGGCTGGAACGACAAGTCCTGGAGTCTGTACTGCTCTGACTCCAAATTCTCCTTTGTGCACAATAATAAGAGCAAAGACATCCAAGCTACAGTGTCATCTCGTATTGGCGTCTACCTGGATCATGCAGCAGGAACACTTGCATTTTACAGTGTCTCTGATGGCATGCAGCTTCTGCACAGAGTCCAGACTACATTTACAGAGCCCCTCTACCCTGCATTCAGTGTGTGGGGCTACGGTACTAGTATAAGACTGTAGGAGACTTGCTTTAACGTCACAAATTTGCATTCAATTTACACAACATTCCTAATATTGCTTTGAAGTTGATTAATTCTTGTTGGTTTCACCTTTTGCTAAAAGTAGTAGTGTTAGTTTTCATTCCAGTTTATATGTTTTTGTTCTGTTGATCATTGCTTGTTGTTTTGGGCCAATCTAGCCTGAAGAGATGAAAACAAAATCTGTCAGTTGTGGGAAACATATGCAATAAATGATTATCATGTTATTTTCTTTATTTTGCATATCTCTTTCTCTATTACGATAAAGCATGTTATAGTTTCATTATTGGTATGTTAGAGGCTGTCTGTGAAATTAAATCAGAGTTTCTAAAAAATGTTCATCAAGTAATAACTTTATTTGATGAGATTATTATAGTGTTTTGTTCAGTTTTGCTATTAGCTAACAAATAAACCTCAGCAGATGTTGATTGTGCCTTTAAGTTTCTAAAGTTTTATTATGCTACTTCTATGTTTAGAAGATGGGGCTAACACTTGTTGGAAACTAATTCACCTTAATTATAAAAATAAAGCATGATTTCAGTGTCTTTTGTCTAGTCTTTTGTTATGCAGTAGAGTAACACAGTAATCCTTTCAAACAGTAGGGCCAAAGATGACTCAAAAAAAGGGGGGATTAAAGAAAAAAGTGAAAACCTGTGAAAACTACACACTTAAGTGATATTATGTTGAGAAAAGAGACAAAACAAATATGCTGAGAGTCTCTCTTAAACGCATTACACATAACCACAACAGATGTGTTTGCTTGTTAATTCAGTTTTTTGTAAATGTGTAACAATGGATGTATTGAAAGTTGAAGAGAGACAAGTATCACTGATACTGACTTTTTGTATTTAAACTGTATTGAGGGTATTTTTGATCAAGCATTACCAGACATTAGGCCCCATGAGGACACACAGGCATAGAGAGATATGAGGTTAAAACTCCAGGGGGCAGCAGAAACACACGGGCTTTAATTCTAAATCACACACACACACACACACACACACACACACACACACACACACACACACACACACAGGGAGAGAGAGGGAGAGAAGGAGAGAGGGGGGTATTCCTACACTCATTTAGTTTTCCTTTCTTTCCACCTTTATTTAGGTGATATCAAATATCAGTACGGTTGTACTGGTTGGCTGAGTCGCCTGACTTTACAGGGAGAGTAGAAAACGAGGCACCGCAACCAACTAGGAAAAGAAAACCCAATGAAGTAGAAGCGCCTGGTTATTTGTACCAAACATGCCGGAAGCGGTTTCAGATAAACCAAAACGCAGATATGGAGATCCCTCTCCCGCTTACAGTGATAAATTGCTTTAATTGAAAAGAGCTAGGCTACAAATTTAATGTCCAACAGGTTCGTCTTACACTAATAGACCCGAAACTTTGCGTTCAAAGTGCTTATGTTTGGAGCCATGATATGTTGTGTTTGTAACAGCTATTATTAAACCCCTCTGTACGTAGCAGTTTCATTATTTCTCCTCGCACCTTGAAACCAACCAGTTATTCTATAAAAACCACTGCGTTTAGCTTCGTTATTTTGCTTTAGACCACACCGACCCTCCCATCCGGTGCAAGTCTAAACATAAATGCAACGCACACTGCCACTATCGGTTTTGGGGGGGCGGAGCCAAACAGCTGGATTCTCTGGAGTGTCTCGTGGCGGCGATGCAACGAGACTGACTGCATGTGAGAGCAAGCCTCCCCACACGCCGATGCAAGTAGAAAACGGCTACCGGGACCTTGGCACAGAGAAGATAGGAACTGATAGACATTGAAAGGCTGCTCCGTGTCCCGGGAGTCCAGTGTGGAGTAGTTTTGGGGTTCCAGAGGTGTGGAGGACAGGTCGGCGTGCTCAAAATTTCACAAAAAACTGCCAAAACTTGGAAGCTAACATAGAGACACAAGGTGAGTAGCCGCAGTGTTACTCTTGATGCTGGTCGTCGCATCTAGCTGCAAACAAGAGGGAGAACAGCTGATACCTTGAAAAGGGATGTAGCTGATCTAACGTGAGTACACAAAATATGAGTAAACCTATGATACCTGTGATGTGTCTGTTATTATCAAGGCAGTCCATCACCCTTATGAAATCAACTAGTGTTTGGGAGAGTCAAGGTTCTTAAAACAACGTTGTCTTTTTCATAGCTGGAATAAAAATAACAACCAGTTCATCAGTCCAGGACAACATCAGTTTGAAGAGACAGACCAGCAGTATTGAAGCGTTGTTGTATTAGATTGCAGGTGTTTTGCACATTAAATTGCTGTGAACATCATATAACCCTGACTACAGATTGATTGATAATCAAATGATCGTTTTAGTCATGCCAACAACAACCAGCTTCTCATGTGTGAGGGTTTGAATTTTCTGTGTCAGATTTGATAGTAAACTGAATATTTTCGGGGGTTGGGTTATTGGTTGGATAAAACAAGCCATTTGAAGATGTCAGGTACAAATTGCAACTGGCATTTTCACTAATTTCATACATGACAGATTCAACAAAAATTTAAAAATAATTGTTAGTTGCATTTCTAGTATTACTTTAATGACTATTCTCTGATTATAAGTGAATGATCCTGACCTAACTCACTTCCATTCTACTCTCATTCACCAGCCAAAAGGACACATCTGTCCCGACGGTGTCCCATCTACCACTCTCCATCTTCAAGAACATGAATCAATGCAGATGTCAGTCACACTCAGTTAAATGTTAGTACTACTTGAGCAGATATCGCTCGGCTGGCCGAAGAGGAAAAAAAAGAAAGAGACTGTTCAAGGTGCTGAAGGATGTCTCTCTGGATGATACTGCCTGTTAGCCTCCCAGCTCTGACCATCACTGGGATATGGGTTGTGTAAGTGTTAAATTTCTATATATAACAGCACAAAATCAAATGCAAAGTACCTCTTCAAGTCAGCTGTGACCTGGTAATAAGTAGTGATGTTCAGTGCATTGTATTGTTGGCCACAAGATATACACTTATGTGTTTATTCACAGTGTTTATTTGAAATACTACCAGGCACAAAAAGAAACCACCTGATTTATTACATATAGCATTCTTGTTTTTTTCTCTGCATTTTCCACATTAACATCACGATGCATGTTAATGATGCATGATGCATCCATATGCAATTGTGTAATAAAGCACATTTGGCCCACTATAGCAATCTATATAAACCAGTTTACTGCTTAATAGACCCATAAAAACTGGTTTTACATGCACTTTTTCTGCCTGCATAACTATTGACCATTCACAGTCACATTTATAATGAATACAATGGAAAAAATAACGTAACAAGCGTCATGTCTGGATTTTTAGATCTGGATCTACTTTTTTTTAATCAAGTATCACAGTGAATATGACAAAAAATATATGGGATATAATCATAATTGTCCTTGAGTGCCAAGAAAGGCGCCTTTAAATAAAATGTATTATTATTATTATAATAAAACATAGAATGCACATACCCAGACCATATTCTAAAAATTACAACTCTGTTGTCTATAGTCACATACAAACATTTTGATACCTTAGCTTCTCTTGCTCCCAGGTGAGCAATACTGCATATTTACCCTGAATTCCTGGGAGCCATGGCAATTGCATGTGGATTAATTCTCTCCGGGAAGGATCTGGGATTATCACCCCTCTCTTAAAAGTGAGACGTGCAGGTTCGCAGTGTAGCTTAATTATCTGCAGTACAGTATCCGAGCAGATGTACGGCAGAGAAAAGAGTGAGTACCTCCTGGTTATGTCTGGGCTGACAGCTCTCCTCTATGCTCTGTTATTACTTTGGGAGGAGGAATGTAAACCCCAAGGGGAGAGAGACAGATGGCCCAATTCCAAACTGTCGTAGTCCTGTATTTAGGCTATGTGCTACATCTATGATGAGCTGCGTGGGGAGTAAGCAGTCTAATCAGATGCCAGAACTGACACCTTGCACACCACTTAGTGTTTGTGTACATGGCTGCCTTACAGTCCAATCAGGAGTGTGTATTCAGGTGTACAAGGGTTTGCAGAAACCTATACTGATTTGGAGAACATGCAGGTTAAATAAGTGCTAGTGTTGCACATTTATGTTTTGTTTTGGCATTTGATTCTGAGGTAGAAAATCTGAATTCAAATGCCAAATGCTGCCAACTTTGGGTCCCTTAAAACCCATTTCCTTCCTGTTACCTTGACAAGGGTGCCTTGTTTCTAAGAGCAGTCAAGGGTCTTTTTCCGGACTGGTGGAATGTCAGAGGATGTAACATGTTGCGCAACTCTCTCTTTCAGTGTGGGTGACTGGGTGGGAGTAAGGTAAATAGTGGAAGGGGGTTATTCGAGAGTGTAAGCAGAATTTTGACTCTGCATCTGGTGGCCATACCCAGAGTGCAAATGGTCTTTGTGAAGCCAGAGGACGGCTCAGACTTGTGCCCACCCAAGAGTCTTGGCTTTGATACTTTAGCTGATCTTCTATGAGTTGAGGAAAGTGTTTGAGTTTCAGTGTGGCTTTACCTTACCCTTTAAGTTGCACTTCTTGCTTTTAAATAGTTTCTAAGCACATTTTTCTTTTGCTTTAAAGTATTTTTGAATATATCAATGTATTAGGCTCTACAGCGACCAGCTAGAGAAGCAAATCCATTGCAAAATCCATTCACAGTCTATGCATCACACCCTTTCCTGTGGTTTCTTATATGTTATTTTTGCACAGCCGTTTCAATGTCTATACCAGTTTTTTTCCATGAAAGCCTTTCTTAAATGTTCTTTGTTGAATCCTGAATAGAGAAAACATGGTGTGTTCCACCTATATATTGCTCTGAGGCATGCAATTATAGTTTACAACCACTGTTGAGCTTTGATAGAGGTCTAATTATGTAAACAAACCTATTATTACTTAGCCTCCTCTGAGCAGAGAATGCAGTAGTGTAGTTTCACGTACAGTTAAAAAGACCATTTTATTTAGACGTTTCCCAGAGCTGCACTGCTGCTATTTTAGCTTTGGAAACTGACCAAATATATAAAAATACGCCTTAACATGAAAAATGCAACAACTTCAGCTCGCTATAGTTTCTTCTCCTATATTCTTTCTAATGAAGTCCCTAGGTAAATCTCTGCTCTTTGTATGTACGCTTCTTTTGTTTTCGTCAAGTTGGTGTCATTGTACTGTAGTTAATGGGCTCGGAGGTGTGGCGCAGGCAGCTTCTACCTGACGGCCATATTCCACTCATGCTGGTGCGTTTCCTCGGTGAATTATGCAAGAGCAGTGCTCTTCACAGACAACTTGTCTGGCTTGTATGACTTTCACATGGTGATTCACATCGCCTAATGCCGACCAATAACCAGCGGAGTGTTGCCTCCCTCCATAGCAGTCAGTCAATAGCAGACATGCATTTTACCGATCAAATGTAGAAAACCAGTTGAAAAGTAGTGACGTGTGAAAATGAGAAAGATGAGTCACAAACAGACACCCTAATATTTTTCTAACAGGGAGTTGTTCTTTTTCGATTGTTTATAATCAGGATTAAGTGGAAAGACTGGTTGTCATAGTAATGATTGAAGATGATAAATAATTTGACTTTTTGTTTGTAGGATTTGTGGTAGGTCTGTCTTAGTGTACAACACAATGCAAACAGATGATTGTATGATACCACATAACTGAATTTTAAACATAAGGTTTGATTGATGGCAAACATCTATATGTTTGTTTAATGGAGAGATAATAATAATAATAATTATTGGATTATTGTATATACCATATTATATAATTTCCTCTTTATATTAGTGAGTATTGAATTATTAAAGGGCTATAATAATCAAATGCTGTAGTAGATATCGCCGGTTACCTGTTGCCTTATTTTTCTTGTAGTTATGTTCCCCCAACAATAATATTACTGTAACCACATAACTGTTTTACACATTATATCACATTGACATATATACTTTCTTTCACACATGCATAAAATACCTTTTGCTTCCAGTGATTCTTGGCACAAAGCCTTTATGTCAATCACACACGTGTCTCTGTTCTAGTTATTAACAGGTGTGTGTGTGTGTTTCTTAATATGTCTCTGTTCTTCAAACGCTGGTTTGTGAGTATGATACTATCGGCCCTGGAAACATTCTTAATTGGCACTTAACCTCCCGCTGAACTACGACTGCTTTCAGGATGGATAGTCTCTGTGTCTGACTCCCTCTGTCTCTATGTGCCTGTCTGTCTTTCCATCTTTTTCTGGCAGCTGAATATGTTGCTTTGATCAGTGTGTGTGTTTGTGTGTCTGTATGAATAACGAGAGAATAATGCGACGGTCGCTTTTCCTGCCTGAGCCCCCTCCCCTTCCCCCTCTTAGATGTCCACCCAGAAATATGGTCATAAAAATGATCATGTGTAATTGTATCTAATGATTGAACAATATAAAAGCACTGTTTGGCATATACAGATACCTAAGGCTATTGACTATGTTTTCATTTGTTCTCCATACTGAGCAGTGTAACCAGCCATCATCTCATTTATGTTTATAATTTATATTATACATTTATATACTGAGTCAGTTTAACAGTATTACAGTACTAATCATACCCTCTTTCTTTTAGGTACGCCATGGCCCTGTACAACCAGCATGTCTGCCCTGTGGATAACTGGTATGTTGCTTAATCTACCCTGTGGCAATTTGTGTCATCATACCTCTGTTGACCCCTACACACTCAACAAAATCATGCCTTACAATCCCACTGTCATTGGATATTTCCCAATCTTTTTCTCTACAGGAAGCTATTACGTCTATTGATACGTTGATTAATGGTTATGTCACCTCAGAAATGTTTGAAAGACACGCCTCAATGAGCTCACAGACCAAAAGAACAAACTGTTAATGAGTTAATGAACACAGATGAACTGAACATTTGTTTTCTGTCAGTGAGTGGCTGACCGTGGGTTTGTTGCGGACAAGCTGTGGTTAATCTCTAGCAGCAGGGCTAGTATGTGATGACACAGTGGTTCTCTGCTACTTTGACTCACCATCCCTAAAAACAAAAGAAAGCCTGGTAGTGACTCCACATCATGGCACTGGAACAAAAAATTGTAATTGCTGTCAGTTTTCTGTGATCTAAACACTGAAACATTATATCACACATTAAATATTTTTTGGCAAGTGATTGTGCTCCATATGTGTATCTTTTGACACTGAACTTTGCACTACCTTGTTTTTGTGTGTGCGTGCGTGTTCATGCATGTTTGATGCTACAGGTTGTACAACCAGTCATGTGAAGAGGAGCTTTATTTGCAGAGTGGGCCAACCTTGTGCTGCACACTAGACAATGTACCTCTCATCAGGTCAGTGAGACTCCTACCCTGAATCCGACCCTTCCTCTCCTCTGTCTGTCCCTCTGTCTCTTCTCTGTCTCTTTGTTTGTAGTTTCTGACTGGTGATTAAAAACAGGAACACTGCCCCATTGTTGTTATGTGACCCCTGTCGGCACATTGTTGGTAAAAAAGTAAGGGAGCTTCAAGGAGACAGTTCTCCTGAGTGTGTAACTGTGTGTGTGCATTCTGAAAATAACTCGGGGCTGAAATATCCTGCTGCCACCGTGGCAGTTCAGAGGCAAAGCACGAGCCTGCTCCTGACCTTGTAAACACACACACAGAGGAGTTGGCTCAGTTGGGAGGAAAGACACTCCCGCCGTTTTGTTTAGCTTTTTGGCCCACATCAAAGGCAAGTTGCAGAGTAAATACTGTGGTTTGTATAATGAATCTGGAAAAAATCTTAAAAAAATATAGATAAGTCACTGCTTATGTTTCTGTCTAAATGCAGATGTCATTTAATGAGCTTGATAATCTGCCCAGAAATATTGAACTATATGTGCAACTACAGATAAACAGAAAAACTGAGACATGTCTGAATGTGTCTTTCCAAATGCAGTGCTGCTGCTGAAGTAGTGAATGTGGACGAGACGCGCGTCTTTCAGGCATATTACTCATAGTGTTGTAATCAATGAGTAATTGATAAAATAAATAAAAAAATATGACTAAACCAACATCAGATTCCATTAAAGTGACTAAAAATACCAAATAATTATTTAAAAATCATGACTGCAAGTCGACTGAATTTTACGTTTTCATCTATGTGCTGAAGAATGTGTGTGTGTGACTGCAGTCAGCTGAGAAGACTTTGTAGGCAGCTGGAGCTCTGCACAGACAGTCTGTGTTGACTGTCTCCAGCCTTCCCCTCCTACAAGTGTTTCCCATTCCTCGAACAGAGGCAGTATGCAGTAGGTGAAAAGTCAAAAGGCTTCATGATGGGATGTGAGAGAAGCGTGGTTCTACCCCCCCCCTAGCCATCCCACCACCCCCCCTCATTGCATGAGCACAAATGCATCTCTAACGACTTGCAATATTTCACATTGCACAATGTGGGAGGGGAATTAGAGGATCTGTTGCTGTGTAGTGTGCGTAGGTTGATTCACAGTAATTCTCTGATTTATTCCTGTGTACACTTTCTTGCAGTAAATGTGGGACTCTTCCCCCTGAGAGCTGCTTCTTCAGCCTTATCTGCAGCACAGGCTCATTCATGGGTAAGGCATCATGTGCACACGCATTCAATACACACATACACACACACACACACAATGTCACAATCCGTAATTGACCAACTTCCCTTTCACTATCACTGATAGTTTCCTGTGTAAGTTAAGTAGTCAGAGAGTCAGAGGTTCAACTCAAAAGTATCTTATTTATCCGTTTATATGCTGATTATTTTCTTGATTAATAATTTTGTCCATAAAATATCACAAAATAGTGAAAAATGTCCTTCACAGGTTCTCAGAGACCAAGGTTAAATCTTCACATTGAACAGTCCAAAACCCAGTTCTCACATTTCAAATTTGGAACCAGCAACAGTTGCCTTTTTTTCATTCAAAATTTTATTAAAAAAATAAGTTGATGATGAATTTTCTGTTGCCCAACTAATGGTTTCAGTTGTACTTAATGTACAAAATACCTTTTTATAGAATCAATAGTTAAATTCAGTTAAATGAGTATATAAACATATGACTGATGAATAAAAAAGAAGGCACCACTTTCACTTTCTTCCATAAGATATTAGTCAATGTCAGCAATTGTTTAGAGATCAGTTTCCTGTGTAGTTGTTTTTATCAACTGTTTTACTTATGTTATGTAATGTGAGTTTCATTGCCCTTAGAAAAGTGCTGGTTCCTTTCAGAACATATGACCACACTAACCATGAGCCAGTGAAAAGCTTGCATGTGTTGAAACTGAATGTAAGGAGAGAATGAACCAGGAGAACATGCATGATATAAAAAAAGAAAAAGGAATGAGCTCCTGTGTGCTGGTCTGTATGTTTTTTGTGAGTCTACACGTGCTGTTCCCTGTGTTAACTCGTGGTCCTGACTACCCTGATGTAGTTAATGTTTCCCAGCTGTGCCTTAGACACGTTCAGTGTGTGTGTGTGTGTGTGTGTGTGTGTGTGTGTGTGTGTGTGTGTGTGTGTGTGTGTGTGTGTGTGTGTGTGTGTGTGTGTGTGTGTGTGTGTGTGTGTGTGTGTGTGTGTGTGTGTGTGTGTGTGTGTGTAAAGCCAGGGAGAGGTTTCTTTGCTTTGTTATTCTTTTCATTAGGATCCTCTCCCTGCTTTCAGTAGCTATTTAAGGCCCGTCTGTCTCGCTGTCTGATTGGCCGAGTCTCTCTCCGTTGCCTGACACATCTGAGAGGGAGGCAGAGAGAAATATATGATGAGATAACGATGTAAATGCAAAAATAACTTACAACATTGAAAGCTGTATGCTTTGTGCTGCTTAGATCAGAATTACAGCTTTGGTCTTTGCCTGCGACAAGTTCATGTATGTATTTATGTATTTGTAGAGAGACTACACATTGTAATACTGAGCTTGACAGATCGTGGTATGGAACAGACTGTTGCAGCTCATTGTTGGAGTCAGCTCAGGCAGCAGTGAAAGTCCAGCATGTTTTACCAGCTCTGTTAGACAGCTCTGAATCACAGTAGTCAGTCTGATGACCTTATGTACATACACGAATAGTTGTAAGAGAAGGAGAGGTAGACGATACAAAATCATACAAAAATTCAGACAAATCAGTTCAGAAAATATTATGTTATGCAACCAAACAATAAAACAGCCAAACAATGTGGCCTCTCACGGTCAAAAGCCCAACAACAACAAAACAATATTACAGATTTCCTGTCTCCTCTGTTGACTCCATTGCTCATCCATGATGACAGTTCATGTCTGACTCAGTTTAGATCTGTTGTAACCTTCAAGTGAGCCATGTTTATGCACACAGCTGTCCTGGCCCACTACTCCTTGCATAATATGTCTGCAATTTAACTGTATAACTGGGCTCTGTTTTAACTGTCTAAAGTGTATGGGGCAATTGCATTTAGGGTGTCTCCATTACCACTTTTGCATGGTTCAAAGGGGTTGTAGTTAGTCTCTTAATTAATAATTGGAGTGTTTTGGGTGTAATATGCAATAAACTAATCAGAGTGCCATCCCCGATTCCCTTTAAAAGTCAGGCGTGCTTGCACCTTGGCAGATAGCTATTGCATCGTTTATGTCCAAGCGACATCCACTGCACCACTGACTTCAGACCAGGTTTTTATTGGTCAATTGCACAATCAATCAATTTCCGCTGCCTCAACATAACAATACGCCAAAATTAAGCCTGATCGTTCCTAATTTTAAGACCAGTACACCCATGGGTGCTTTGAAGGGTGCAAGTGTATTTGCTATTTAAACCAGGTGGGCACTGGATGGGAAAATGGCAACTGTGTTGGTCTTACACTAGCAAAGACAATTGCATTGCGCTTTGAGACAGGTGTAAGATAGGGTCCACTCTCTCTAAATTATTGCCCATGTCTGTTCTGCAATTTTTTGTTACTTAACCAGCGTTACCAGTATATCTGCAATAAGCTACTAGCGGCTCATATATTGGCCTGGCTGATTTGTTGGTCTAGCTTTAAACTGGATTACATAAAATTAGACATCAAATCAGATCTGTTGCAAAACATAAAGACTTGAAACACACTTGCTCCCAATCCATCAGTATTATGACAGTAATGTTAATATCAAAGCTGTTTGAACCGTATTTTTTGATGTAATCTGTTTACATAATGCATAGGATATTATCACTTAAAAGGTGATTGCAGTCAGTTCAAATAAATAACTACACTGTATTAATATTTGAGCTAAAGCTGCATCAACAGTACCTGCAGGTGGATCTGTGACCACCTCTGCAGGTGGTTTGAGTGCTTTAGTCTTCAGGTTGGATTGGCTGCATGAACAGCTGCCTCTCATCAGTGTTTATTTTTTCTTCACCATCCAATACAGTAGTGTATGTTGTATGTTAATACCAGTCGTAAAGCAAGTTATTATGGCTCTGCAAAAGTAGGTTAAGTTGATCTGGCATGTACTGGGTATTGTAAATAATCAGTGCTTAGCTTTTTAGCCTATTGATTTATGTCTTACTTTGTAGATTGTGCATGCTACAGTTGGCTCAGGGGTTCAATTCTATCTGGGATAACATGGACTCAATGACCTGTATATTACCTCAGAATTATTCTTCTCGTTTTATCCCAGTTCCCACCTTTCTGCCAGTGTACACACACAATGTTTCAAAGACAATACATGTATTCTTTCTCTGCATACCTCCTGTTGAAGAGAATGCAGCTGGGTGTTTGGGTTGAAATATATCCCCAGCAGGGTTTATTTAACTGTGAGGTGTAGTGTGGCTGATGTGACTTTTGTGGGAATATGCACTTGTGTGTGTACATGTGCTAGTTTTAGTGTTCAGCCATGTCTATGAAAGCAAAAGCAAGTCTGTGCTTATGACAGCAGGGTTGTGTATACGTTAGAGCATGTCCACGTTGTTGCAACGTGACTTCCGTGGTAGAGTAACACTGGTGTATGTACACCAATGTGTGAGTGCTTCCTCTCCCGGGCTTCTTTAGTCCAGAGAAAAGGAATAAGATTCGGAGAGGGCAGCTCTTTGGAAGGTGTCCAAAGCTGTGACACAAGCACGCCGTCTTTATGTAAACTTGTTCCTATTGTTGAACTGTCAGACAACAGCTTGTCCTGACCTTCTGAGGCCAGCTGTAGGTCAGCTATGCCGCTTACTCATCAAACATGTAACCCCTCATACTGAAAGATCCAGTGAACTCAGCATGGCATGCATCCTCAAAGAAATATGCCAGAAAACAGCCCACACAAATGTGCCTTTAGTGTGCACAGCATAAAAAAATAAATGTGGAAGAAATGTGGATTTGCCTCTGGAGAGCAATTGGGAAAATCCATGTCTTGAACCTTCAAGCCAAGCTTTCATCATCTTAGGTAAATGCCAGCATGTTCAAACATGCTCATTTGTTATGATGAAAACGTAATTTTCTTCCAACACTGTAGGAAAGATCCACAGCCAGCCAGTCTGCAGCGGAGACAGAGATGCCATACTCTAATTGAATAAACTGCAGTTGACTTTTTCGTCCCTTCAGTAACGCAGTATGTTCTGCATTAACAAAAAAAAAAAAAGACAAGATTGTTTCCGAGCCTGGAGACACTATTTGTTTTTCCATGATTGTAACTGTAATCACTTTGCCAAGATGAGGGAACAGAGGGCGGCTCACACAATCAAGAACATACACTCACTAGGTCGGGCTTGCGGATTTGAAGAAAAACAGTATTATTATATATTATATAATATGTATTACATTAGTTTCACAGAGACACCCTGTATACACTACATCTGTTGCTTTGCTCATGTGTATCTATGTGGTAATGTTTATCTGTATGGTTCCTGTTAATTGTGTACACACAAAAATATCAAAAACAAATGACTTGTTCTATTAACTTGAACTTCAGACAGTACCTTTAATAAACACCCTAGAATATTAAATGGTTAATATTTAATATTCAGGTTGTGGCCAGGTTATAAAATGTGTCTGGTCATTGAGATGCTGGCTTAGAGCCAGACAAGCCACAACACATTCAAACCCTAGCTAGTGGAGACAGAGCTTTACATTGTTAATTTTCTCTCCCCTCTGTCTCTTACACAGAGATGGCGACAGAGTTATCACAACAGTTAAGTCTCTGGGACATTGTATGAGTTTCAGGTCAACACTGGAGGGGTGCGTTATGCCCTCTTATTCTCTCAGCCTCCTCTTCTCCACTCACCCCCTCTGCCCTGCTTTCACCAATCCCAGTCAACCTTCGTCAAGCACCAGCCGTGAGGAGCTAACAAAGAGAAACCAAGCGGGGGTCAGCTCCTCGGTGCAACAACAATACCCCCAGTCACAGCCCATTAGCACATCAGCAGTCATCTGTCCTATGTACTGTATTCCGTTTCCCTTCGCCTTTTAATCTAATGCAAGACTCCAGACCAACCCCCACCCACGTATCGTTCTCACTTTCCCGCCATTTCCTCCCTCTCATATACCCACTTCTTAGGCAGAGCAATTTGACTTCATGTAATTCTCAATCAGCTTCCAAGGAATTCTTGTGTTTCTTGGCTAAATGAGGTATGCAAGTATTCGCATTAAATTGAACCCAGGCGCTGTGAAATAACCAGTGTGCATGCTACATTTCCAAGTACAAACTTAATGCTACCTTCTCTCCCTTTGCCTCAGCATTTCACTGTTTTACTGGTGCAACGATTTCAGTCTCTGTGTCTCTTTATGTCTCTTTCTGCAGTTATGGTGATTGTGCTGCTCCGATATGCCCACGTGATTGAGAAGCACCAAAACTGTGTTCTCAACACGGCGAGTCTCTCCACAGGCTGGATCTGTGCTGCTGGACTCATCATGGTGGGCAACTTCCAGGTATGATGTCACAGTTAATTACCCAGTAAAAAAGCGATAAAATACAATAACAAAATTTACATTTAATGACAAAAAAATCTAAGATAGCAATAGCAGAAAATAAAAGTACAATGAAAAAAAGTTGAATATAATTTTTCAAAAAATTGGTTTCAGTTTCTTCAGTGTGAGGATTTGTTGCTTTTTGTGGTCTTACATCATATCAAGTTGAATATATTTGGGTTTTGAACAGCTGATCAGCCAACACAGGACCTGTGATGGCATCACCTTGAGTTATACGATGTTATGATGGGCATTTTTCACAGTTTTTTCTGCTATTTTAAGCAGAATTATCAAAAATGAAACTAACAGTTAGCCGCAGCCATGAACAGAACTGCCTTTTACTGCAACATCTCAGTGTTCCTCGAAGATATTCAGGCCTGTGTTCATGACTTCTTTTGGCTTTTACTTTAATCTTCCTCTAATGACCCCTTCTCCTTGACCCTCTCCATACACACACACACACACACACACACACACACACACACACACACACACACACACACACGCGCGCATTGTATTTCTGAGTATATCTACATTAAGCTTTGTTGAAGTGTGTCTTGCTGCCTGTATAGATACAGTACTGCTCTTTCAGACAGTAAAGTGTTAAAACTTGTGAAGAAACCCAACCTGAATTCCTGCCCTGTAGATATTTGTTCTCCGGGAAAGAATTTCTTCAAGTTTAAATATTTGGAGCCCTGGCTGGACGCCTAGACCGTGTGTTTTTTTTTTTGAAGGAGGGAGAGGAGTTACGGGTAGCTTTAATGAGACATCCTTGGTATTTTAGCTGAGGTCTGTACACCTGTCCATTTCTCCCGCATCCGACACGTTGACTACGAGAAGTGACTGTTCACTTACCATCTAATATACCCCAGACCACAACATGTGTTGTGAGATTTTCAACGTTATTTGCTCCATCTGTGTTTTATCCGTGTAGACACAGTTTGGTTTCTGATGAAAGGCTGGATACTTGCCGTAATGTTTTGTTACTGTTGTGGTTTTGTCCTTCAACTTTTAAAACATTGTTAAACACTTGACTGCTGACAGGAAATATTACAAAAGCCGGAGAGGGAGAAGACATGTGACTTACATCGTACGCACACTGGCCCTCTTGACCACCAAAAGAAAAAACCCCTTCAGTTTTTGATATAAATTCTAAAATATATGCAGCTGTAAACATTTCTATTTTGAATGAAAACATGTTTCATTATAAAAATAGAATAATGTTACCTTGTGTGTATCCATTGTCATTGTTATATTAGCATGTTCTCACTAGAAAACTTTATGCAGAAATCAACAGTTTAAAGTTTTCAGTGCCTTTTGGTAAATGTGATGCTTTGATGCAGTTTATTCAACACTTGCCCCTATGACCTCTACTCTTGATTCATCTTCCTTTTATTTGTTTAGGCCTCAATTATGCTCCTTTGTCGATGTGCACACAGACAGCTATGGACACTACGGACTCATAGTTGTTCTTATTATACTTCTTTCTAGTCTGCTTGGGTTCTGCTTGCAGGAGTCCATGTGCAGTTGGAGCCCTTGTAAATTGGAGGAGACACAGACGCACACACAGAGCCTCGCATATACCCTCTAATGATAAACTTATGTCACACGGACCCTCGTGTACTTGTGGATGCTGAAAGTTTAGGAGGAGTAACTACAGAGATTTTCACTTTTCACTTTCATATATTTTTTATCCTGTGACATTGTCATATATAATTTATGATGTTGTCTGTGGTGGAAACACAAGTGGTAAGATGATGACTACATAGCCAGTGCTCCTTCATATGCGACTGTGCTGATTCTGTTCGTCAGGTGTGTTAGAGATGAGAAGGACACTTAACTAAACATCAATAACCTATGTATGAAGTTCACTGTTGTGATGAAAAAGAGGAAGAGTCCTACAGGAGTGTGGGGAACACATGTGCAGTGGCAGTTTATCTGAGAATGCACGAAAGTCGTCTTCACCTATTTCCCGTTT
Organism: Seriola aureovittata; assembly: GCF_021018895.1. Lineage (NCBI taxonomy): Eukaryota > Metazoa > Chordata > Actinopteri > Carangiformes > Carangidae > Seriola > Seriola aureovittata. The sequence continues at coordinate 13,641,786 of NC_079377.1, forward strand.
CTCCTCCGGGGCCTTTGCTCTGCAGATCTAGGAGGAATTTTATGGGAAGAGCCAAGGGGAAGTGAGTCATCAAGTCTGGCCATGCATGGAGCGGAGCTGGGCAGACAGGGTGTGTGTAGCAGAGGCCTCATCTATAACCAATCACAGGCCTGATCCTAGCCGCTTACTCACAGACTCACATCTCTTACAGTCGGGGACATTCCAGTGGGATGGAAATAGAGATGTTACTGATAGTGATTAAACTATGGAAACCACATGACAGAATAAAAATCCTGCTGCAAAATGAAGCACAGTTACAAATTCATAGGCTTGAAAACATGTGGACACAGCATCCGCAGGCAAATAAGCAAATTGGAATCAGAGGAGAAAAGGAAGCCGACACATCAAAGAGAGAAAGCACCAAAAACACAACACATGGAAACGTACTCTGGCAACTGCTTCAGTTTGTAGCTGCCTGTTACATAAGGCTTTGGCAGCACAGCTGTGGCGTGGCCACTGGGGCTTTTCCTGTCAGGTGGTCTGATGGTTTGGGCAGAGAAGCACTTAAATAGATGATCACTGCCACACAGAGGTCTGTGAGTGTGTCAGACGGTCAGAAAAGCTGGATGGATCGCTAAACACACACACACATTTACAGATGAGGCCCACTGTCAGAATACACCTACAGCAGGGCCTTGTTCCCTGGTTGATGGTGTCTTGATAATGTCACTCTGGACAATTATGCTGAGATATTGATCAAATATCTAAGTTTCAGATTCTGTTTAGTTTTGCTATATAATAGTAGAAGAGAATAGTTTCCCATCTGCGGAAATGCGCCTTTTCATTTTTTTGCCAGGAGATAGGTAAGACAATTGATGCCACTTTCATTTCTGTGCTTTCTATACAAAGCTACAGCCAGTAGCATAAAATGGAAATAGGGTGAAACTGCCAGTCTGGATCTGTCTAAAGGAAACAAAATCTTCCTATTAGCACCTCTAAAGCTCATTAATTAAAATGTTATGCCCCCAAGTGCAAAAGAGATGGGTTGTGGTTTTATGGGTCATGTCCCAGACTTTTTCTGAAAAATGCTGAACTGTTCCTCTGAGGGTTCTGGCATCAAAGTGTAAATTATGATGAACATATGTGACAGAAGAAATATCTTACAATGGGCGTTTTGTCTCAGAGGAGAAAGGATAAAAGTAAGAAAAGGGTAAATTTATGTAGTTTGTACGAACTGAACATTGCAGTTGCTGGTTTGTGAGCGTTCCTGTTAAAAAAGAAAACGGGTGGTCTTTAGTTGGTGAAAATATAAGATTGGATAAATGAAGTCCAATGCAATGTCTTGAATTTTACTGTCTTTAAATTGTCATGGGTAAAAGTTGAAAATTTGTAACATATGCGTTTTAATTTTTAATCCTTGCCTCTAAGAAGTCAAATGTATTAAAGGCTTTATATGCACAAACACTTTTTTTGTGCGTTGCCAAGCTGAAGGTCTGGCTTCAAGTGCATTTGCAATAGGTGGTGGTGGTGACACCTTTAGTTACAGATTTTGGCAGGCATTTGTTTCAGCAGGTGTGTTATAAACGGTTGGAAGTCAGTAGAGTTTCGCTTCAACTTATTTGGTTCTGTTTCCAGAAAGTGAGAATTGAAGCTGACAGAAAGCTGGATGTCATTTGGGCTTGTTCTTACATGTACAGTAAATCCACACCTTCCTTATCACCCTGCACACCTTTACCTTTCTGTATTACTATAATACAAAATAATCATTCAGAAACAGTTTTTAAATGCAGCACACAGTGAAAGTATTTACTGTAGGTGGTTTATCAATGAGGCATACACATATCCAAAGTCTCCTCAGTAAATGTGTGTGCAACACATCTACTTTTGTGACACACTCTCTTCTCTAGGGAGTGGGAGCTCTGCTGACTCCAACATCGAACACCATTACTATTCATGTATGCAGTGGAGCTGCTGGTCAGTGTCGGCCTGTAGGAACTGATTTATCAGGCCGATCTTGCTTAGTCATCAAGCTGCATTTTACATAAGGACCAGTACTGCTGAAGATCATGTCTGAGACCTTTAAGAATGACACTGAAGGAGAACAGTGCATTGATATTTGGCAGCAATTTCTTTTATTCATTTATTTGCACAATTAAAAGAAGTAACACAGAAAATAACAAAGATAAATTGCAATATTATCTGTTTTAGCTGTTTGACAAGGGATGCAGAAATGATGAGGAGTAGGATTACAGCAAACCAGCTGTAAACCCAGGCTTAATGAAGTTTTGACCCAATTTCTTGATAGATCTGCCAATTGGAAAACATTCATTAAAACTTAAGCTCACATAGCTTTTGATAAATTTCATAAAATAATTTTGATAAGCAGAATAAGCATTTTTTCCCTAATATACATCATCCCATGAAATACTGGCACATATATTTTTAGATTTGAAAATACTTTACTTGTTCATAATTCTTATGTGCATTATTTTCATGGGATGTTCAGCTCTAGTATAGGAAAAGGGGAAAATTATCTGACAGTTCTAAACATAAAAGCCCAGATTTCATTCCTTCACTTAAAGAGTTAGTTCAGATGCTGTCAATCAAAGTTGCTGAATTTTCTTTAACTCGTGTAGGTTTATGAATAAGAGGAAAAAATTAATTTGAATAAATAATGTTGAAGAAAATCCCCAGTAAGGATATCTATTTTTAAAGAGTTTTATATTAGTTTATCCTCATTGTTTATCAGGTCAAGAGAACTGGGCAAACTTTCATTAAAATCTTTGATACTAGAGTCAGGTGGGTGATAAAGAAAACCAACAATAACATTCTTTCCACCAGAGAGCTCAACCTCAGCCCTTCCTGAATTTAGAGAGAGATCATCCCTAATTTTAAATTCATAGTCACCCTGAATAAACAGAGATGCTCCGCCTCCAGATCTGTTCTCTCTTACACAGTCTACTGAATTATATTTAGGTAATTTAAAGATTTCTCTAGAGGTCTAGTTGAAAACGTGTTAGGAGGCATAGAAACACGTAAGTAATTGAAGTGAGTTGCATTGTAAAAACTACAGAGGTTAGAGGCATCAAAAAGAAAAATCAGTCTGGGTCAATATTTGCATTGTAAGAGTCAACTGTAGAAGGATGTGACAGGTGTCGGCACTTTTAGCTGTAGCAAATTTCCGCAGGGACACGTGAAGGAAGAGGCTCAGAGAGATGTCATTTCTGATGAACACATGTAGCGATAATGAGAGCAGCTCAGTCTTCTCCTCATCCTTATTCCCCTCCTTATGTCTCTCCTGTTCCTTTGTTGTTTCTTACTGCTTATGCTGCCAATGTCTTAACCCTCCCCCCTCACCTGTCTAACCCACAGTGTCTTGGCAGCACATGGTCCTGGCGTACTGTACAAGGTGGGAAAACATATATAAAGTAGAACAGCAAAGGTTTACTTGACCGCTTAATACATCTTTAATCCAGCAGGTAAGGTTTGCAATTAGTGACTGAATCTGGGACACTAGGCAGTACGTAAACACACACACACACACACACACACACACACACCCACACACCCACACAAACATAATAACTCACACACAACAGGTGAAAAAAATGTATATCACAATTTTCTAAAGCTTGTTTTTGTGTAAATATTGCAGATTTATTTTCAGTGGCTTGACTAATCAATTGTTTTAATCCTTATATGGATGTAACATCAGTTAAAACAAGAAGGTGCCAAAGCACCGATCTTGTGTGTGTGTGTGTGTGTGTGTGTGTGTGTGTGTGTGTGTTTGTGTTTGTGTTTGTGTTTGTGTTTGTGTTTGTGTTTGTGTTCGTGTGTGTTTGTGTGTTTTTCCATTACTGAATGGTGTGAGTAAGAGATTGGCAGTACTACAGCTCTCAGACCCCCACAATGCCATTTTAATTTAGTTACAGTACAGAGAAGTGGTGCAGTAGAAGACATTGAACTTGGTTGTTGTCATTTTCCTAAAGATGGTACTAAACTGAACAAGAATTACCACTGTGAACAAAAACCTGAGGGAAAACGTGTGAGGCCTAGCTGTGTTCTCTCCCATCTTCACTCACAGCTCTGGAGATCTGAGAAAAGACTCATATTGCTGTATATGCTTTTCATAATGAACTGTCTGGAAATCTTACTTTGTCACTTCAAGGATTAGCCTACTACACAAGAATGTTCAGTATGTATTAGCCGGGTCAATGGACAAATGGCTTAGAAGCCAAAACTAAATAACTTCTAGGCTGTTGCTCTAATGATCCCTAAGAATTATGCAGAGCAGAGGGACATTGTTTTCTGAGCACAACTTAACTATTTAGTGTTTGCCAAGAAATTTCATCATTTGTCTAAATTTGTCAATTCCACAGAGGTGTGTCCCTAGTTTTGGTTAATGCTCCACTGAATCTCTTATCTGTTCTGATCAGTACATTTGAGCTCTGTGAGTCTGGGTCTCTCTCTCTCTCTCTCTCTCTCTCTCTCTCTCTCTCTCTCTCTCTCTCTCTCTCTCTCTCTCTCTCTCTCTCTCTCTCTCTCTCTCTCTCTCTCTCTCTCTCTCTCTCTCTCTGTGTGTGTGTGTGGCTCCTGCAGTGGGAGCTGTAGTCACATGCTCCTGAGCAGCTCTTTTGTGTATTGTTTCTTATCGTTCTTGTGACCAGCAGGGAAAAGGAGGCGTTCTGTTGTGTCGCTTGCTGCTGTCGTTTCCTACATATCACCCTTTCCTTTTCACTTATTCTTCCTTGGCGCCTTACTAAAAGAAGTCTAAGAGGCTTCGAACAATGTGTTACACAACAATTGAGTAATCTTACCCAACAGCTTGATGCAGAAGCTGTCTGATGTTGCCCCCCTTTTGATCTATCCCACGTGGTGTTTTCTTTTCCTGTCAGCTGCTAAACTGCTGATTGTGAGTATTATCTTTTGACTTATCCATTTTAATGTAACCCCTCCTTCTCCCCCTGTCACCTCTCCTCCTATGACAGGTGGATAATGCCAAAGTTCTCCACTATGTCGGAGCGGGCATCGCCTTCCCCACTAGTATGCTGTTTGTGTGCCTGCAGTCAGCGCTGACTTACCGACTGGCCAAGACCCAGGGGGAGTACAACGTGGCCCACCTCCGGCTCTGCATGACCCTGCTGGCCTTTGTAGCCTTGGTGCTCAGTATCCTCACCAGCCGCTGACAGATGGCAGCCTTCGAGGCTGTCAAGTGCCTTAGAGTAGAGAGTAGTGCTGCCAGCCTGATAAAGGACGGAGACATCCCCTCTAGGTTATATCGCAACAACAGTTTCCCTGCAGAATTCACTGTCAAATCCTATCTTTTGTCTTTATGGGACATTCTTACAGCTATATACAGTATAAGAGCAGATTTAAAGATTCATATAGGGCATGTTGTCAAACAATTCGATTTTGTTTTCTGCATATTTGCTTTTTTTTGCTGAGACTTAGATGAAAAGATTTTTTGTCTTATGTCTGTATGCTAAATAATTAACACGGTATATCTTGTTTATTTAAGCAAGACAAAAACTGAAATTGAACCTAGCTGAACTTCACCAACACAATGCAGAGCCATCCAACAGTACACTGTGTTGACCAAGAAAATACATGATGGCACCAACTTCTTCTTTTCATTATCAGAAAATGCGCAATTCCTTATTCTGAGTTTTGAAATGATTGGATTGATATCGGAATTTTACAGTTTCTGTAAAAGCAAGGTTTGTCCTGAGGTCAGTCAGACACTGTCAGGCCAGTATCTACACATGAACAGCTCAGACTTCTGCTCAGGGCTTCGATTCTGCTTTGCTGTTGTGGTCCTTAACCATGTTTGCAGGTGGTGTGTTTTTCTGTCAGGAGAGCTTTGTCCTTCAACATGCGTCGGCCATCTTTGAATGGGTGTTCTGCGTCATCATCATGCTGTTTTACGGGACATTTGCCTTTGAGTTTGCCAGCATGTCAGGAGATACCATGGTGGTGCTGGCAAGAGGAGGGACCCTGGGACCTGCTGGGAGAGAACACAAGGTGGACGCACTGGGAGCACACTCACAGCCTCATCCACACCAGCCTGAAAACATGTCCATACTGTAGCCCGTCGGCACATCCTGATGCCACGCAGGTGGCTTGTTTATTCCTTTCAAACTCCGGTTGTAGAATGAGTTTAATTATTCATTTCCAGCCATGCTCCTCTGAAGCTTTGAAATGAACCAGGCCAGTGCAGCAGCCGTTCATGGCAGAGTGGATTCTACTGTTTCAGCCCCAGGGGCGTAGATCTGCCACCACAGTGGAGAGCTCAGCTTGTATTGAGCTTTGTGTCTCTAAAGAACTTGCGTTTTGCACGTTGCACAAAAGTGCGAAACCAAATTTTCTCCCAACTCTGTCCTGTCCTCGGTGACCAGCGGAGGACGGACTATTTTGTTAATCAGATCAAGAAAATGTGCTGTTCCGACCGAGATCCTGTAACCTGTCTCAATAAGTGGCCTTGGACCATTTCCACTTCAGGTGACTGCCGTGATGCTTTCATTGTAAAGCAGTGAAGGCTGCTGGACGGCCTGGCTGACAGTATTACAGTAGTGAGACAGAGGGAGAGAGAAGATGGTGTTGCGGTGTTGCTGTGGAACATAAGACTTAAGGGTTGTTTTCTCACAAGAGAACGGATGAATGCAATAAATTCAAAGAAGCAGTCAAATAGAAGAGTAAATGTTTCAGTCAGTACGTGAGATAGAACAGGCATTTTGCAATCATTTAAACCTACATTAAGCAATATTTTTGATATTAACAAATTATAATGTCAAAGAGACATTCATAGGACTGAAACCCCTGAGAATTAAAATCCTACTCCACATAGATCTTAGCTGCTTTTAGCTGACAGAAAGTCGACCATTTGGCAAGCAGAAGACCCAGATACTTTTCTCAGGAGCTGGTTAACCGAGGCTAAAAGGAAAGTGAATATTCGACTCTATTTTTCAGGTGGTCAACAGGATAATGTTGCTCTGTGTCTGCTGGATGTGTAAGTGGTTACAGGAGTTAAACATAACAACTTCTGTCAGTTTGTCTTGTGGTCAAAAATCACTTCACACAGCTTTAAAATACACACACTGACAACGCCACATATGCAAACCATTAGTACAAACCAAGTACAAATTTTATAGTATCCATGGCACCCACGTCCAGCACACATTGCCTTTTTGTGTGTGTGGATGCTTTGGATGATGCACCATATCATTATTTTAACTACACACAGAACATACAATAAATGTGGTGCCTCATAAACTTTATAACTGCGTCTTATTGTTAGGATCAATACACTATATCAACCTTAAACCTCAAATAGTATATGATTCAACTTCCTCTCTGTAGAGTTCTGCCAAAGAATAAAAAAGAGAGATGACACAGTGTCCAGAGGCCAAATACGTACCAGCTAATTCAACCCAGAGCACTGGGTTTATTGAGTTTAGTGACGAGGCATCACACGTGTTTTCAGGTCCTATCGTCAGAGGTCTGCATCTCATTATTCCCCAACAAGGAGGGGCAGGACATGTTCTTATTGCTTTACCTTCGTATTTTTTCTTTGACTCTCAGGATTCTCCACAGCATGTCCAGCTGCTGCAGCCGGACGAAAAGAAAAGGAATGATTTGTTATGTAAGACATAACTGAGATGAACTGTCCTGCCTCTGTGTTACTGTACAGGAGTACGTGCCAAGTATCAGTCTGCCTGTGGCATCAGTGCTAAAACACAAAAGGCCTTAACTTGTCATCTTTCCCTGAGTTTAGCTGTGATTATGATAAATGAAAGCAATAAGATGGAGACACAGGGTCAGTTTGCGGAGGAGCAGGGACAGAAGGTTGCATGAACAGCTGCGAGTGCCAGGAATACCAAAGCAGATATTTGGCACTACGGATTCATTGAGTGAAAAATGCTCCCTGCTAGAACCTAAACTGACTTGATATTTTGACATCTGTCAGAGCAGTATGGCTTCATGGTTTGGTATCTCTGACATTCTTTGACTTCCTCTTTTTCTGACATTCTGTGCTGTGTCGTAACACAGTTACTGTTTATATTTTTGATTTGCAACAGCTCAGTGTAATATTAACACAGTTTTTTTTTTTTTTTTTAATTTCTGGTGGCAAAATCAGAGCAAGCGGACGGTTTACAGCAGTAATAGTCTCGTTAGTTGGCCTTCACACCATGAAAATATCACTTTCTCATACCACAACTGGCCACATGCTGGGCAGTGGTTTTGTTAGTGCCAGTATTTTGAGTGCAAGAACTCTAAAAAGAGCTCATTCTTCACACATAGTTTCACAATCTGTCACAGAAGGACTGAAATGTAGTAATTCACTCTCAGACTGAATGTATGATTGAACTGGAAAAGCTGGTGCATGCTGCTCTGTGGAATGAGCTGGAAGGTCGACACAGCACCAGCTGCACCACTGATCACCTGCTTCTCTCTGCTGGTCAAACTGCTCATTGCATGTGAGTTTGTGTTGGGATCAGAGCTGTAATGTTGTAGTTCAGCTCACAGGAGGTATTGTTTTCTACTTGAAAAATTAAACATTTTTGTATCCACAGACGGGAATTAATTCAGTTGGCTACAGGTTTAGGTCAAATCTGCTTTTTTTTTTTTTTTTTTTACTTCTGCATTTACTAAGAACATGGGACTGCTGTAGTAGCAAGTAATGAAGAGCACTTGAACTCCAGCTTGCGGTTCTGGCTTTAGTGCAGCTGTGTTCTTCAGATTGTTCTACCTGGCATCACTGTCTGCCTGGCTGTGTGACCGTACACTTCTTTTACAATATGCATTCTTCTAACAAATCACAGGATTTGATGTATTTTTAAATGTTAATCCAAATGATGGTGCTGCTCATGCTGCTCTAGCAAGATACATCTTGACATTGACTAAAAGTTTTGAATTTACTTTACAGTTTATGCATGTTAGAAATCTATGCATAATGTTCCTGGTCAACACTACAAACCACAATTTAAAACATTTCTCTTGCGTCGCCTGCTTGGCCTCATTTGCATTTAATTTCTGTCCTCTTTTTCCTCGTTTACTGATCTGTCTGATCTTTGCACTCAGGAAAATGTTACAACACCAGCTGCGTTGTTTGATTCAAAGCAGAATGAACTGTTTGCTTCTGCCTTCTGTTGTCTTTGTTTCAATGGAATTCGTTTTATGTTCATGAGGATTTGTCGTGTATATTTGTTTTGTGTAGTGTAGGCGCAACTGCTATCTCACAGTTGCAGTACTGATGGTTAGCCCTGATATAATAGATTATTTTTGTTAATCAAGACTCTGTAAAGCTTAAATATAAAAATTCCGGTATAGTTAGCTTGTGAGAATGCTTATGCTGCTCACGGAAAACGTGGTTAAATATCTGCAAGAAGAAAGTAGTTTACTCATGCAGTCAGTAGATGATTGGTGAGAGCATTCTGATAAACTAACTAGCATCTCCTCACAAAAATCTGTTACTGGATACCCAATCCTCTGTTAAAATGCAAAATGCTCCCTATGTGCCTTATGTATAATTTTGATAATGAAAACCAAAGAGGTTTAGGTTGTAAATTCTATTTTGATGAAAAGTCATATGATTGTATACATATGCCTTAATGTTCAAAAAAATAAAAATAAAGGTTAAAAAAGTTGTTCATAATTTGCTTCATTTAAGCTGCATCCAAATGGTAAAATGAAAAAGGTCAGACAACTGTTTATATCTTTAATTTTCTTTCATTGTTTAATTATTTACATTGTCCAGTTTCTCTGCCAACAAACAGATCAACACATTAAATAGAGGAAAACCTCTCTTACAAAAACAATGTTTGCTGTAGAGGAAAGCACGGGTTGTCACCACAAAAGTCCTAAACCTAAACAGACGTGACATTTTAAGGGGAGCACTGTTAACACTTCCTCAATCCCCTCAGAAGTGGTTCAGAGGGGGAGATTTATATTGAATACTTTGTGATTAAGCAATGACGAAAGCTGACTTAAAATTCAATTTTCTAAATGCCCTGTGAGAAATATATTAATAAACGCTCCCTGTTTCCCTCTAAATCCATGGAGACAATCTTGGCCTGCTGTATAGGGCTGCAGTGTAACTAGACATCAGTCCAAGTTGTTTTTGGGTAGAGCAAACTTCACATTGAGTAAGAAATTGGCAAAACATCTCCATGATATAAAGGGGAAATGAGAGGAGATCTGCATCTGCATCAAGGTACTCTGTCAGATATTAACTTAGATACAGCACAGGCTTAAAACAAAATGCAGCGATTGTAAGACATCAGTGGTCCACTAAATGCTCACTGCTAAGAGTGAGAGTCAGAGTTCAGACTTCTAGTTATTTGCTAAAATGAATCACATTTACAGACTCAGTCACAGCAGCAGGCCTGCAGGTAAAAATATAAAACAGACACATGAAGATACAAATCAGCCAGCAGGTGAGCTGAGCAGCAATAAAAGCAAGTTGATATTAAAAGAAAGCCGAGCTGAAAGGAGAGAAAAGAAGTATGGAAACATAAGACTGCATGGCTATTTTACATTTGATTCATTGTAACATATTTTATGCTTAAGAGGTAAAAGCTCTCCCCCATGTGACCTGTCATCTTGTACAGTGGTGATTGTAACAGTGCAAACAGCTTCCTGTTGCACATGTTACAAAATAAGACTTAGAAAAAGCATTTTACAGTCATGACAAAAAGATTAAATTTTCTCCTAATGCCAAGCTTTTGGTTGAGCAATAATTACACTTCTGACATTCATATGATGGTCACTGACGAAATACTTGCTGTTGCCAATAGCACCTTTTGAAAATCAAGCACTGAGGTTGTTCCTGTACATCATAAAGGAACGTTCACAGCTCTGAGATAAAACACCCTGCTTGTAGAGGTGTATAAGTATTTATTTTCAGAGTAGTTTATTTGCTGTGCCGTTCCTTTACATAACCAGGGAAGAGCTTTGACTAATGATAATTCCTACATTTCTAAAGCACCAATAATTGGATGTTTTGTGGGCTAGAAAAGGATTGGTTACTGAGATGTCCTCTGTAAGGCCTCTCTTCTTATTGGGAGAATGTCCCATTTTTACGTCCACTGGCTACAACCACTCTCATAATTATCTTGTCACCTCTTTAAAGCTGACTTATCCCTAACTTTGGCTTTAGTTCGTCCTATTAAAACATGTCCTATCAGTGGCTGGAGTTGGCAGTTGTAGCCCACGAAGAGTTATCGATCAGGACAAGCAGGTGGAGTATTTAGAAGACCAGCTTTTTGGGCATCTCCCAAGTAAACTCTGCTCGGCCGAAGTGGCCATAGGACGCTGTTTTCTGGTAGATTGGCCTCTTCAGGTTCAGTTCCCTAGGGGAGGATACAGAAGGAATGTATCATCACAGGTGAGGAAGGACAGTAAGTACATTATTCATTCATTCGGCACATTTCTAATCAGTTTCACATCTGCAGTCAAAACCATTCGCAGGAAAATTTAAACCCCTAAATGTGATTCCTGCTATGTACTTGTCCATATGAAATATATTTCATAATAAATAATACATTTGTTTGACAATCACATGCAGCCTTCATTGCAAAGAACGGAGGGAAATGTAAATGGATACAAAGACAGTTAATGGGCTGCTATCTTAAAACCCCCAAGTGTACAATTTGAAATTGTCCAACTCTGGTGCCTCCTAGTGGTTTCAAAAAAGACAGAAGACAGCAGCACATAGACTGCACCAATTTTCACAGGCTACACTACTACACTATTTGATGTAAACAAGCAGTAAATGCTGATATTTTGGAAGCTGGAACCGGAAAAAATTTGGCAATTTTGCTTGAGAAATGACTGAAATGATGAATCACTTCTCAAAGAAGTTGCCAATTAATTTTCTTTCCATTGACTAACGGATGAATCATTTCAACTCTATTTTTTCGATTTTCGCCATCAGAATAATTTTAAAGATGCTACATTCACTTAAAAATCACCAACAGTGGCTTTAAACAAAGGAGTCTTGTGTTGTTTTGCATATGAAGAATACAAAGGTCGTATTTATGTGTTTACCTGACAATGACTCCTGGCCGCAGATCAAAGTTCTTGTTGACAATCTGCAGCAGCTCTGTCTCTGTTTTCTCAGAGGAACCGTAGGTGAACAAGGAGATAGACAGAGGCTGGGCCACTCCAATAGCATAAGACACCTGGAACACACCCAGACAGATAGATAGAGATGTTTTTCATCTGCACATATTTATGCGTCAAACGCTGGTCATTGACTGAAGCCATACACTCACCTGAACCAGAACTCTCCTGCACAGTTTGGCTTTGACCAGAGATTTTGCCACCCAGCGAGCCGCGTAGGCAGCCGAGCGGTCGACCTTTGAGAAGTCTTTGCCAGAGAAAGCTCCGCCACCGTGAGCTCCCCAACCTCCGTATGTGTCTACAATGATCTTCCTGCCTGTCACACCAGCATCACCCTGGTGGGGTGAAAAAAAAAAAAAAAAAAAATCAGAGGTGACTTTTTATTTTTTTTTTTATTTTTTGTACAATTTGTTTCCAGTTGAAATGAACAACTTGAGCGTGATGATCACCTGGGGTCCTCCAATGACGAAACGACCGCTTGGCTGGAGGTGGTAGATGGTCTTGTCATCCAAATATCTAGCAGGAACCACGGTGTAGATCACCTGACAGAATCAATGCAACATTAAGAACCAAAGATATGACTTCCTAAGGAATTCATTAGTCAGAGCCCAGTTAGGTGTGCTTATGAGGCTGTACCTTCTCCTTTAGGACCTTCTTCTGTTCCTCCAGAGAGATGTGGTCATCATGCTGGACAGAGATCACGATGGTGTGAACTCTCTTGGGGACGACAGCTCCGTCCCTCTGGTCATAATGTACTGTCACCTGTGGGGCAGACATAGACGATAGATGTAATTGTATCTGTTTTCTTGTGCAGACCCTCACCTAAAACTATGACTGAAGTTTTGGGCTGATATCCTTCAATATCCCAGAAAAAAAGTGGCGGTAATATCTGAAAGAACTTTGCTGGGACCGCTGCTGTCCCTGTGCTCTCTAAGTGCCCCTGTAGTTTCTGCCGTTGAGATAATTCGATTGTCGCTTTGTTAATTCATTAATACTTTGCTGCTTTGAAGTTTACTCAGTCAAATCTGAGATAAATCTAAAGCTCTATGTTCAAATACCTGAAATCTGAACTACTCTCTCTTGCTTAGACATGGGACAAAAAGTTTAGACTCTTTGTGTTAGTGGCTAACTGCCTCTAAATCAGTCAAAAGTCTATTATTTCAACACAGACAGCTTTATCTTAAATACTTGCAGTAGCCACTGTTGATCCGATTTTGTCTACTGGCACCAAAATAAATCTCTTGGAAGACACCCAGATTAGAAACAATAAACTAATTCACACAATGACTGCTGTAGTGTTTCTGTTTCTCTTTGAGTCTTGCATGTGTTGTAATACAATAAATAATGTAGCCTCACCTGTGTTTTAGAGTCAGGACGCAGCCAGGGGATGATGCCGGTGCGTCTGAGTTCGGCCATCTTTGCGTTGAGTTTGTGGGCCAAGACGATGGTGAGAGGCATGCACTCCTCCGTCTCATCTGTGGCATAGCCGAACATCAGGCCCTGCAGAGGAGAGAGAGAGAGAGAGAGAGAGAGAGAGAGATTTGTTGGCTTTCTTAAATTGTTGACTTTTTTTAAATTGAATTTTAACTTGACTTAAATGTCAGTGGTGGAATGTAACTAAACACATTTACTCAAGTATTGTATTTAAGTAAGTGTTGAGGTTCTTGTATTTCCGCTTCATGCAACTTAATAATTCTACTTTCAGTGAGACATATTGTACTTTTTAGTAGTTGCTGTAGTTACTTTACAGATTAAATTTTTACATAAAGCACGGCCATTGTGTCAGTTTAAACCAGTGGTTTCCAACCCTTTTGTCTTGTGATCCCTTATTAAAAAAAAACAGCGCTGGCCGAGGCCTCTTGTCATGTTTCAGATGTCTATGAGTTGTTAGAAGTTCCATCAAAGAGAGATTTCACCTCTAAACTCTTCAGGTGCTTTCATTTCAGTAACTGTTTGAAGACCATAGAGATACAGTTATCCAGTATTTCACAGCAAAGATCAGAGAAAAGTCCAAAACTAGGTTTGTGTAGCAGAATTTCATTCTTTCTTCTTTTCACGCCTCATTAATCATCTCACGAACCGTCAGATTTGTCTTGTGACATTAAGATTGGGCCTGGCTCCTGTGTTGGGAACCTGTGGACTAACTGTATGTTATGTAGTTAAAACTAACTCCACCTCCAACACTTAGATGCATCAGTATCAACAGTCTAATGTTGTCATACATTTTTCTGCAGAATGAGTTCTTAAGTACATTTAGCTGACTGTACTTCTTTTCTTTAAATAGAGGACATTTTTTCTTGTGATAGAGTATTTTCTTAAATAAAAGATTTGCAAACTTCTTATAACACTGCTGAATTTCTAGCAGTGAAATGAAATGAACAAATGTGTGGTGCTGCTTGTCCACATTTCTAACAATTACCTGCACGCTTGAGGTTTTGCAAATAAAAAACGTAAAACACCAACATTCGTTTCACCAACTGTTGTCTAAGATCTGCATCTGTAGGAGTGAGTCAAACAAACTGTAATATTTGATTTTTGCCACTATCACCCAGCGTTCTGGTCAACAAGAGCCCAAGGACACATTAACCTGTTGCAACAGTCGTACCTGGTCTCCCGCTCCAATGTCCTCCTCCTGTCTGTCAACATGGACCCCCTGAGCAATGTCCGGACTCTGCTGCTCCAGAGCCACCAGCACATTACACGTCTTATAGTCGAAGCCTACAGAAGGAAAACAAATGAGAGAAAAGCTGACAACACAGCACCCACATTATCTATATTTTTGCCCTTTTCCGTGTCATTTTCGCACCTTTGTCGGAGTTGTCGTAGCCGATGTGTTTGATGGTGTCTCTGACCACCTTCTGGTAGTCCACGTTGGCCCGAGATGTGATCTCTCCACACAGCAACACCATGCCAGTCTTACACACCGTCTCTGTCAATACGATCAACACATTACACATGCAGTGATTTTCAATATCCTGTGATCTCACAAAATCTTTGGACACATTCCTACCTCTAGACTTCAACCTGATTGCTGTTATCAGCAAGTTCACAGGGTTAAGCTTGAAAGCAGTCATCTTGTGACTTCAGAGGTCAGTATTGAAATACAATAAATAATCTCAACAATGCTGATGACTTAAATTCCAGGTGAGATTCAGGCCAGTGGGCCAATTTGTTTATACTCTATGTGTGATCCACATGAGATGATACTGACATAAACCTCTCTCTCTGTGTCTCTGTGCTCCAAGCAATGACATTAACTCTCTGAATTCTATTTTACTCACCACAGGCCACTTTGGCATCTGGGTCCTGGTTCAGGTGAGCATCCAGGACAGCATCGCTGATCTGGTCACAAATTTTGTCTGTGAAGAGGCAACAAACATTACACTAAAGGTTTAAAGTCAGAACATAGAGATCGGGCGATTTGAATTTGTAATTGTGAGATTTTTGTTTATTTGTGAATTTTTGTGGCAGGAATCCCTGTGTTTAAATGACAGAAAAAAGTATATATTGTAGCTTTATTAATTTAGGTTTTGCATAATATTAACAATAAAAGATGTGAGCTTAGGTGGCCAAGTTTACAAATGCCTCTCTGAAATATTACATGCTAACATTTCAAACAGGAAGAGTGTTGGATTTTAGTTGCATAAGTTGGATTTGAGTGCAGCAGCCGGACAATGCCTCACAAAACACTCCATTCATCTCTCTCAGTCATCCTGCTGAAGCAATGCAATACACGAGTTACATCAGAAACAACATCAACATCTGGTTGCATTGACTGCAGGACACAGAGGAGAGGATGATTGGTATAAAATAGTTTTCATATTTGCTTTACAGACTACAGGTGTAGGACTACATATCTTTGTGACAGGCCTGACTTTGTTCCCAGAAAAAATGGCCACTATCTGTGGGAACAGCCCAGACCTCAAAGTATCTTATCAAATCAAAAGGTGTGTCCTGTAGCCTTCTGTCAAGGCCACACACGTCTGTGAATGTGCAGAGTAAGGACAGTTTAAAAGCTATGAATTTTATAATGAGAATATTTGGCTTCAAATAGGCTGCGCTGTTATTTAATACTAAGCAAATACAGAATCCAATATCAAGAGTTTCTTTAAAGAGAAATGTTCTACTGAACGGTGAAATTGTCAAAAGATAAATATACACACACAGTGACGTGGGAAAAGTTCATCTAGACTGGCAGCTTCGCCCTCTGCAAGTATAAGAAATCCCATGTGGACTATTAGTAAGAAACTAAAAGGAACAAAAATATTATTGTTACTGTTGATCATGTTTTCTGGAAAATTCAGCCATCTGCTTTTCTTCACAGCATTATTTTTATAACATGCACTTAAGATGACACACATTACAATCTATTTTAAAAGATGGTTTTCTGGATTCATATTAAAATAGCCATTTCAGATCTTGACAATCACATGGGTTTGCATTTCTCCTTGTATTTGTTTTCACTGGTAACTAGATCTTTCTTTCATTTTTTTTAATATTTTCCCTCCTCTTTATGAGTTATTTGTGTTTTAGTAATGTTTAAATAATATAAGAGATATGATCTTTAGCTACAAGAAAATTCACTTTTTGCCATGTATCAAACCTTTTCTTTAAAAATCAGTTTTTTTCAATTTTAATTCAAATTCGAGCTCAATTTCTCTGATTCCAAATCAGTGTCATTTATTTTCTACCACTGTGGTTTTACATAACACTGGTGGCCCACAGTCGTCACGTTCTGTCATTATCTGTGAAGCTCCACAACTGGTTGACTCCGTTGCATTTACTGATTATTGATTTAGCACAGGGGACTTTGTAAGGTTACATATTTGAAAGGATTACAACACATTGACAGGAGGTGGTGGTGGGTGGTGGGTGGGGTGGGGTGGGTCTAAAAGCAGCGGTGTAGAGAGTAGAGTATGTTTAAACTTTTATCATCAGGGTATAAGTGAGACGAGCTCTCAGGTGTGTATCGAACATCTGGGTATCTCTTTACTTTAAGTCCCACTGTTTAGCGTTAAAAACAGCATACAAACATTCATTAAATGGTTTACAACACACTATAATTTAAATTATAATATACTATTATTAAATAATATTAAATGTTTATATATTGCTTATAAATGCTAAATTGAGGCACTTAAAGTAAAGTGTTGCCAGCATGGGATTATAAATTTTTGGACTTCAGAGACAAGCCATATAAAACACTACAAACAAGAACTAATCTCTTCTGAACTTTCTCATTAAATGAAAATTCCCGTTCTCCCTTCTCAGACAAATGGCAATCCACAGAGAAACTGTGAAAGGTCATTTTAGTTTGGGTTAAGGCTGAAACACAAGATTGTTGTATGACAGCAGTTTGGATTGACAGGTCTTTGATTATCCCCATTTCGCACACTAATGTCAACATGAAACTTGCGTCCGAGAGCCAGCATGTAGTCTACATGTCTCACTCTTTCCTCAGCATGCAACCTAACACCAACCTGTCACACATATACACACACACACACACACACACACACACACACACACACACACACACACACACACACACACACACACACACACACACACACACACACCTCCTGCTGCCCATAAGTGAGAGTGAGGGGCAGTAAGCACATGTTGCTGTGAATGGAATACCAACCATGCTTGGAGGGTAAATACGTAGCACTGTGGAGTTATTTTGGACATATAGCCCCAACTTCAATAGAATTTATTCATATGCACATCAGTGTTTTAGCATGAAGTGTTAAATCTATTGTTCAGTGAACAGGTGAGAAAACAGTACAGATAAATTTTAGAAATTGTATGTGTTGGGCATTTTGGAATTGTTGATGACATATTGTGAAATGTCTTGAAGTACACACTTTAATACACTTCACTCAGTGTGACCTGAAGTTCACACACACAGGTAGCTAAAGTTGACTCACCTGGATGTCCCTCTCCTACGGACTCCGACGTGAACATGAAAGAGCCATCGTCCAGCAGGTCGCTCATTTTTGCTACAGGACCAGGTACACGGCAAGACTCAGCACACACAGAGAGAAAAGGTTCCTCAGTTCCCACCAACAAGCAGTCCAGAGAGATCTGAAAGCTGCTTTATATTCCTGCTGGTTCTCTTTAAGAGAGAAATGAAGAAAGGGGGGCAAGCAGCCCTGCAGCCAATACAAAGTCTATCCTACAAAACTCCACGTCTGTGTCCACATGGCCCAATATATATGGCTAAGAGAACACGCACACACAGACACACACATACACACTCTGTCACTCTCACACACACACACACGCACGCACGCACGCACGCACGCACGCACGCACGCACGCACACACACACACACACGCACACACACACACACACACACACACACTCATATGTCATGTGAATCCATGGGACAGTCCATTCCAGGGGGGTGGGTGATGGGAGGGCATTTCAGCTCATGGAAACAGCTTGTTAACCCCTCGTGTACAGTATGATGCTGGAGTGAGTGTTTATAGTCATGAACTCTGCTTTGACAGCTTTACTTTAGGGTGTGATGCTTCTTGGGTGGGAGCAGGAACATCTTAAGCGGGGGGGGGGGGGGGGGGGGTCCCCAATCACACCGGTGGGACAGCTCTGTCTGCTGGGACTTGGCCAGGTTGGGCAACCTATGGACAGAGGGAGAGAGAAAAAAGGTGGTTGTTGTGAACTGCTAAAATGATGCAATTACTCCTGTTTACATCATGTTCTGAGCAGTTAGTTTGTTTAACAGTGTGACATGTGCACTAAGCACACGCACCACAAAGGAACCAAAACAATGGCATAAATATAAAATAGGTAGAGCTGTAACAATTTGACAACTGAATGAAAATTAAACAGGAACTATTTTTTCTCAATGGAGTAACTGTTTAAGTAAATTTGATGGTTACAATGTGAGAATTTGCTGATTTCTCATAGTGAGATATAGTAAGTAGATCCAGTCAAGAACCTATATTATTATGTAGGATAAAATCGAAAAACTCAAATGAAGTAATTTATGTCCAGTACTTGCATAAATGTACTTAGTTATTTTCAACCACTGTGTTTTGAAAGTGAAATCTTCACATGCAAAGAAATTGACAAGTTCAACTTTAAAATAAATGTAATAGAGTAAAAAGTACAATATTTTCCTCTGAAAGATAGAGCAACAGAAGTTTAAAGTAGCATGAAAATAAAATAAAAGTATTTCAAATTTGTAATTCAGTACAGTACTATGTAATGAGTTACTTTCCATCACTGCCAGTAATTAAGTTTAGAGCAGACAGTCACCTGTTGTCTAAATGCTGTTTTCCATCCAAGTCCCAGCCTCAGGCTGTTGCCTTTGTACACAACTGCAAAAAATCTTGAGCCATTTGCTGAGAGAAGATCAAATAATGAAGATGTATCTCTCAGATATCTCGTGGCCTTTCAGGTGATCACGGTGCCTGTCTTTTTGCAGAAAACCAGGGACTGTGCAAGTGATGCTCACAGGCAGACACACACAAACATACTGTGTGTGCATGCACAAACATACACCTGGAGTAACAATGGGACTGTCAACCACACACAGACACTGACTCTGTACCTTTTCATTTGGTATACAGGCTCTGCAGACAGAGAGAGATAAACAAATCTCTCTTTATTGTAGCGTAAACAGTGCAGAGGGACAAACCCTTTCTCTGCGACTCTCTCTCATCTGGCTCTAATTTCAGTTGGTGTTGAGTTGGCCTCATGAAATGAGAGGAGAATTTTAACTAGCTATCTGTAGTGAATAAAATACCACTCTTCCTGACTACTTTAAGCCTCATTTAAAGCAGACTTGACCAGAAAACGAGCCAAAAAGCACAATATACATTAAACATAGAGCCACAGTCAGCAGTGAATGTACAACTTTTTTTTCCTTCCAATTTTATGGAAAGTCTGAAATGGCAATGTACCAACTTCCTTTTGTATTTCAGAGTATTCTTAAAAGCACAGTACGCCTGTTAGTCTACGCAATTGCAGGACTTTTGTGGACCTTTAGTCGATGGAGCTTATTTTTTTACAGACAGGGAACAAGAATTTATGGTGAAGAAATAATCAACATTATAAAGTGTAAAATAAAAACAACTGATACATTGAATTTCTGGCTGAATTGCAGTCCTACATACACACAGCACATAATGTCTTTACACATGTTACGCAGCCAATCAAGTTTTTGTGTTGTTTGGAGGAGTGGGTGAAAATTTGAAACAGCTGTTATCTTAAAGATAATTACCACAAGCCAGCAGAATCAAATCACACATGCAGAGGGAGAAGCTTCATGCTGGGAGTGATATAAAAACTGTGGTTTAAATGGTTTGCTAAAGGTAATGGAAAATAGTTGACACAATTAGCTACAGGTAATGGTTTAACAGTTACAACTGATATGCTAAAAGTAATTGTGAACAGTTCCAGTAGAAATAGGAATGGAAATTTGACCAAATCTAAACAGTTGAACTGTATGAAAAATATTGCAATATTTCAAAAAGTGACAGAGCTAATGCCTGCAGGGGGCAGAGATAGTTAAATAATACCAACATGAACTAGATTAAACTAAAGAGGCATGAATGTCCTGCCCGAAGCCAAAGAGGGCAGAGAGCCAGTCTGATGGCAACGGTGAGCGACCTCTGGAAGATACACCTCTGTTTGTTTTGGCCTGACAGGAGTCTGTGTGTGAGGATGAACACACTCAAAACACCACAAGCCATATGAAAAAGAGAAAGACTGGCTTCTCTCTGAGTTTGTGCAGTTTGCCTCTAAAAATCTGTCAATGACTGACCAGGAAAAGGGATTTTTTTCAACACTAACAAGATGGTTCTGGTTATGCTGACAGATAACGGCTATCAGAGTTTTGACGTGTCAACATGAAGAGGGTAAATGTGTGCTGGGGACTGCTTGGATCTTAAATAGATAAATTCTAAAATGAACACAAGCTAATTTAGTAAGTTGTTGACTTGTACCCTCTCTGTGTTCTACATGAGGTCGACACAGTGAAACAGAGACAACCGGGGTCTTGAGGTGAAACATCTGACCTCTATGTGCACAAGTTATCACGCACATGGAGGTCAGACCGTCAAGAAAAACAATGCAAACAACAAGGACAAGTAATATTTCCACCAACTACTCTGTGTGACTGAGTATTAATGAATGTAACTTCCTTTTGTTCCTTTTGTAGAGCAAATACATAGTTGTCTTACCGAGCTTCTCCTATTTAGCTGTACTTTTAAGGAAGACCTGAATTAAAATAAAACTAGCAGGGCACTCAGAGTGCAGAGACCCCTGCCAAGGCCAATATCAAACAACATGATATTTTCAGAAAAACTAAATTCATAGTAAGTGATGTGGATCTGCATTTAATGGGTTCTTCTATGGCCCATGCCCCATCCCTCCATCATGTTCGGTGCAAATCGTTTCAGTACTTTTTGCGTAATCCTGCAGACAAATAGACAGACTCAGGTGAAAACATAACCTTCTTCGGTGGAGGTAATTAGAGTTTATATAAATTTGTGAGAAACCACTAGTTTTCCAAGCAAATAAGCTCCTGCCTACAGAATATCTATCAGTATCTTTCAGCTGTGTTCTGTTTGAACTATTTTCATCAAATTGTGGCTCTGAAACCCAATTTTGATCCACATCAAGTGTTTTCCAATTTTCTGTCTTCTTCTTGGATATAGTTTTACAAAAGAAGTATTCTGAATGCACTCCTTACAAGAAATGTATTTAATAACTAGACCACATTTTGATCCCATTGTGATCACTGTCAGGTTAAAACGGCTGAAACATCATCTATTTGAACAAATTTGTGGTTTGGATTTTCTGTGTAGGTGTTACTGTTCATGTTGGTTTCCAATAACGTTACACCTACGAGAGCTGTACTGTACGTATAATGTATGGGTATCTGCCCATACCGTTTAATAAACAAGGATACAATAATTGTGAGGAGCGATCTGCTGCCTGATCTCCTCTGTGTTTCATAACTGACTCAGAAGAAGATGTATTTGCACTCAAATAAATTATAATAAAAGAACAACCAGACAGATTTCCAGTTAGATCTATATTAAAAAGCTTGAAACTCAAGACAGAGTGCTGTGTGACCACTCCACATAATCTTATAGGAAAGGGGGGGAATTATATTCTATACATAACATATATTCTGAAATGAAGGTTATTGCTGCCGTTCTACAGGTCTTCTCTATATGAGTTCGGTGGGTCAAGGGTAAAGAGGTGCATTTATGAAACTGGGGGAAAGCTCTAGATAAAGTTAAAAGTTCAAATCCTTAACCATGGGCCCCTCAGAAGATGAAGGAGGTGAAAGATGAGTAAAATGGTAAAGGCCTGATGACCTTTGTGTTGCTTCAGGTGGGGTGGGGTTGGGGTGGGGCTGGGGTGGGGGGTTTCCAGTTTGTTTCAAATCTTCACCTAATAGCTGAACAACTAGAGTGAGCTCAGTAAATGCCCATCCAACAAGTGAGTCAGAGGGCATGACAGTCGCCTTGCTTTGAACTCATCATTTATCCTGACACTTTTTAAGACGTAATGCGCGCAGTGGAATTAGACTAAGTGACAAAAATAAAGTATATTTATCACATTCATCATTACTGTAACTCCACAGAGAGTCTGACATTACACATTATATAGAAAAGAAAAACATAATGTGGCTGAGCCAATCACAAATGCAGCCACTTGACAGTGTCTCCTCCTTCTGTCTGATTGGCTAAATGAAATGTGTGTCATATTGACCGTCATTGTGTTTCAGCTTAAAAGCCGGGGTCAGGGTTTTGGGGTCACTTTGGGGTTTGAGAGTCAGTCAGACTCAAACTCGACAGAACAGGATGAGATAAATGAACCCTGGAACCCTCAGGGGCTGTTAACACCTGTTTGTCTTTCCCCAGGTTCAAGGACACGCAGTTTACCTCGGCAGCTCGTCTTTGCTCGTCTGGTTACCAGCCAGTTTCATCTGGATGGCAGTCAGAGCAGGCAGAATAAGTTGGATCTTGCCAGTCATGAACTTTTATTGCATGGCTGACAAACTGTGGAGCGATCAGTGTGCACAGCTTGTTATATAAGGAATTGCATATCAATAACAAGTAGATAATGCACACACTCAACAGAATTGGGACATTTCTATCTATTATCAGTGTTGTTCTGCTGTGTTTTTACAAGCTTTTACAGCCTTAGCTTGCTCTGTGTTCAGGGTAATTTCTTACTGTGTTCATTTTTCTGGCTTCTGAATCTGATTTCTTTTGCTTTTTATTATCCGGCGGAATCTTGGTTTTATGGAAATATCACACAAATCTTTTAGAGTTAACCTAAAACAAAGAAAATCTATCTCTGCCATCAAACAGCTGTGCACAGCTTGAAACAGATCCCAGAGCAGATCTCTCTTCTCAAATGACCTCAGACAGTAATTACTATGGTACTCCCTGTCCTTCTTTTACTACTGCCCTCTTTGCTCTCTGATTGGCTTCACTCGCACAGTAAGAATTTGACAAGTCGACCAATGCCTGTGGGCGAGAACACCACACAGGAGGTGGGGTGCAAATCTTCATCTGTGATTGGCTGTTGGTCCCACCCACTCCCCACCAGAGGAGCACTGGTCTGAGACGATGCTGTTCTGTATTTGTGTGTATGTTTGCGTGGTGTATGTACGCATGCATGTCAGTGTGGTGAAAGAAATCAGCTATAAAACAGCCTGACCAACCAATGACCTCACTCGAACCTCACAAAGCCTCACTTTATCATAGAATTTGAAAAAACAAATTCAATAGCAATCCATTACGTTTTATAGCAGATGACCTGGCTTAAAACAAAAACAAGCATCCAGGCAGACTCCATCACACACACGCGCGCGCACACACACACACACACACGCGCGCACACACACACACACACACACACACAGCCCAGCATATGGCTGAGCAGAACAGCCAGAGGGAGTGCAGCAGCTGGGCTCGTGGACTGTCATCCTATCCCATCTCTATTCCAGCCCATTTTGGACCCTCAGCACATTCCTCTGTGAAGCTGCCACCAATGAGTGAAATATTACCACAATACTTTTTCTAGCAATTCACTTTCATCACACACATCATACAGGAGCAAGACAATGTGTTCGCTTTGCTTCACTCATCTGCCAATGACACCTTCACACACTCAACACACCTTGAACCCCCTTTACTACAATACATGCAGATGGACTCTGTTTTTATCAATGTTTCCTCCTATAAAGCTGCTATCTCCACTGGTGGTGGCTGTAAAAATGGTCATAAAATAGAGACAGGATATTTTTGAAGATGGACTCTTATAAACTGTCTTCTTAGATTATGGATGGAGTGCATTGCTGTTTTTGGAAAGACTGAAATAAAAGGATTTCTTATGTCAACTCATCCTTGTGTGTGTAAACAGGGTTGGACAAACCATTATAACCAACTTTCAATGTAATACAACATAACTATCGTCATCAACATAATCTTAAAAATGACCATAGTGTTCACTCGCCTTCTCCTTGACAGTCTCAAGCAAAACAGAACATTAAAAGCATAACGAAAAAAAAAGATTTATTTTAGGGCTTTCATATTGAATTGCATTATTAAACTCGCATCACATACAGTTCAGTCAGTTGGAGCCGAAACGATTATGGTTGAGACAAATTGATTGACAGGAAATTATTCAGCAGAAGTGACATTGATCTTTGTCATGTATGATAGTCTGAATATCTTTGGGTTTTAGCCTGATGAGGTCAAGCAATCTGAATAAGTAACCTTGGGCTCTGTAAAATTATAATGGCCACTATTATGTGACATTTGTTACACAAAATAATTAATCAATTAATTGAGACAGTAATTGTGAGTTTAACTGATAATGAAAATAGTTGTTTGTTGCAAGCCCGAAGTGTGTCTGGTCTGTAATGTCACTAACCTGCAGCAGGGGTCAGTCTTGCTATGAGCCTTGACAGCTGGAGTGTGATCTCAGGGCCTCTGCAGCTACTTAGTCTGGAAGTGACAAAGAAAAGCCAAATCTTTCAAAGGTATATTTATTATTATCTCCACTAATATGTGTATATTTGAGCAATTAAAAGAAGAAATGAAGAGTGTGTAAATGAACGTTATTCAAAAAGATCAGGAGACAGAAGGATCGTGTATATTGGTATCATTCTCAAATACTGAATTCCAGTTGCCATTTACCATATTTACAGTTATTAACAGCTTGAACATAATTAAGACATTAATATTGAAAAAATGTTGTCACATTGCTCTTTGATGAGAGCTCCACTCTGCACCATGCTGAACCTGGTACTGAGGATCCAGCTCAACGTGAGCCTTGTTTCACAGCAGTGTTTAAGAAAATTCCTATCATGTTACGTTCACATAAGCAAGGCTTTCACTGTGATTGGACTGATCTGAGTTTAGAGGGCTTAAGGGGCTGGTTGAAAACATCAGATTTCTTCACATTAGCAGCGAGGCACAGTCTGGTGAGTATTGCTTTTTTACATATTTATTTAAAACTTAGCTACTTCATCTTATTGGTGTTTTTCCTTTGTTAATATGTGGAATTTAAGCATGTTGTTGATCCAGTCAAATTCAGAATGAGTGTCAAGTGGTCACATGGAAGAGTGTGTTCTTGCTCTCTGAACAATAACAAGAAGCTTCTGGAAACGGTTTGTGTTTGAGGTTCTTAAGAAAGACGAATATGCTGATCATCGGGGACAATAATGAGATAAAGAAATTAATAAAGCATGCATGAGTGCAACTGTTTCTCATGGACTAAGCCAAATAAAGATGCCAACGTGATCTGACTGTTGAGGTCAACCCGTCTTAATCTTGTTAAAAATTCCTGAAGCAGAAGCATATTTAAAAAGTTAATCTGTTCACATCTTTTCTCTGTAGGTGGCCTGTGGAGTGAGTCTGGGGCCATGGTGACTGTGACCACAGTCCTGAAGTTTTTGTGCGTGTTTGTTGCAGAGCTCATCAGCTCCCTCACAGACTGGTTCCAGACCCAACCAGCATGGGCCAAACTAGAAGTGCTGGAGGAAACAGAACTGAAGGCCACTGGAGGCGGTGAGTCAGACAACAGAAGCAAGCAGAAGCTATTCACTCGCAGAAACTGTGCATCTTTGCACTGCAAAGTTCCCCAGTTTTTTTTTTTGTATGAAATTCCTTCTTTGTTCTACTATCTGTCCTCTGAATTTCTTAGAATCTAGTTGAATTAACAAATGACATTAATGAAGACTTTAGACGAAGGTGAACCCTGATTAAAGGCTGATCAAACTCCAGGATTTGGTGCCTGAGATTATTTATGACAGCTTACAAATCAAACCACTAAATGTGGACGTCTTTATCTGTATCTTTTAGTCCATGAACGACACAAGGCCAGAACTCTGTGGGAGAAAACTGGAGCTGTGGTCATGGTTGTACGGCGACCTGGATGATTATTATGCAGAGAGGTATGAAATCACATGTCTGTATGTGTTTTAGTAATGAGACTGACTACTGAACTGTCATTCATGCTATTTGGTTCTCTCTGTAGGAGGCTGCTGAGCTGTCCTCTCTGAAGTCCCAGCTGCAGGACCTTGAAGTCCCTCTTTTTGCTGTGGTGAAAGAAAACCTTGGCAAGGAGTTGGACTGCTTCAAGAAGTTCTTCTCTGGGAAGGTCTACGTGGATCAGCAGGTCTGTTTTTGCAAAATCTTCCCCTACACATGCCTTTAAGATATTAAGTGAAACATGGAGGGTTACATAATTTAAGCCAATAAGCTGCTTTTATATTATTCTCACAGAGAAATTTCTACGGCCCACAAGAGCGATGGATGTTTCTCTCCATGCTTCTGCGTATTGGTGTGTGGAGGAACCTCTGGCGGTCTTATCGGAGGGGCTTCAGGGGAAATCTAAGAGGTGAAGGGCTTGTCCTGGGTGGAGTCTTCGTCATTGGGCCTGGAGATCAGGTGGGCAGAATAAATATTTTTAAACAAGTGTTTCTGGAGGTTTTCATGGGTTATGATTGTGTTATTTTTTTTCTCCCCCAGGGTATTCTACTGGAGCACCGCGAGAAGGAGTTTGGGGATAAAGTGAATATGTTGGCAGTACTCAGAACAGCCCGCAAAATGCAATAGGACATGGCAAGATAGATCTTAACATGTGAATGAATGGACTGTTTGTTAGTGTGGCATTGTCTGATAGTGTTTCCATATGCATGTCTTTGAGTCTAAGCCTGGATTCTTTTTTTCTGCAGCACTATATAGCCCCCTAACATGTTATACTCTGCTCATATTGCAACTGCATAAAGCATGGAGTCTTTTTTGGCTGCTGATAATTGCCTGGTGTGTTATGCAATACCACAACTCTGAAACTAAACTGTTTATTGACCCACAGTCTGCATGTCTGCTCCTAAGTTGTGTGCTGTTTCTTTTGTATGTTTTAATGAAGATCTGTTTCTAAACTCTACTGAGAGAACAGCTCTGACACCAGCATACACAAATCCAACACTTTTAACAAGACAGATTTGGCCTCGACATGATGGAGAATAAACAGCTGAAGTGATCAAGTGCTTTTTGTGTTTGACGTCTCACAATAAAACAATACACCAGACGTGCTCACAGAAAGTTATTTACCTGTGTGTCTTGTTTGTCTTGTTTCGCTCCTCACTTTGTTCTTTCAAATCATCTTACCCGGCCATCTTAGCTCGATTAGTTTCCCCTGCTCTCTCTGGATCGTTTAGTACGCCTGCGCAGATACCTGTTTATAAAACGCCTAAGCTGAGCGAAGCAACCGTACGTCTCATTGATTCTGGTGAGTGTGCCTTTATTACAAAACTACTACAGTAACTTTATATCACAGTGACAACTTCTAAACGGGTGCACCTTCTTCAGCGAGCCGTGCTAGCTCCAGGCCCAGACTTAACCATTAGCTGAGCTAACCGGTGGCCGTTTGCCATCGCCGTGGCTGTAACTTGGTAGGACCCTGAAAGCATGTAATCATCATCACCCAAAGGCCTAACACTCCCTACTCCTATTCAGTTAGAGTTTTAAGTGCAGCCTGTAGAGCTGAGCCAGCAATTAATGTCATTGACTACACATTGAAAGTATCAAGGTCATCATGTTGTCTGACCTCCTTCGGGCAGGAACTGGTTCGTCTGTTTTTGCCACCTCCCCTCTACATATAGGTCATCAGTGGAAGAGGTGTTCAGAGCCTTTACTGGCAGAAGAAGTTACAAAATATGTCTTGCATTTAAAATGGGTTCTGTTTAGTTTTATTGTTGTTTTTTATAGCTGCTAGATTAATAATAAAACGTTAGGTATGTTTGACATGATTTTTCACCAACCAACTTACAAATTGGGGTATAAACAGTTGGTGAACTATGTTTACTTAAATAATAGACAAGTATCATAAACTAATTTATGAGAAGTAAAAATAAAGTTCATTAATAAAATTATTATATATGTGCAAAAGTTTCAGGTACTAAAAGTAAAAGGGTGATGCTACATCATACCACAATAATAGTAATAATAATTTATAAGAATGAATAGTATTTATGAATTCACTTCATACAAATTGCAGTAAACATAAAAAAAACATAAAATTGTTTGGTGTGATCACCCTGTGCCTTTAAAACAGCAACAGTTTTCTGTACGTTCAGCTGCCACAATGTCTTCTGTCTCTTGACGTAATCCCAGACAATCCATGATGCTGAGATCAGGGCTCTGTGGGTCCATACCATCTGTTGCAGGACTCATTGTTCTTCCTGTAGCTGAACATAATACTTTATGACTCAGGTGTATGTTTGGATTCGTTTGAATGAATTTGGGTCAATCAGACGCCTCCCTGATGGTATTGCATGAAGAACATCTAAACATTAACATGTAATCAGCTTTTTAATGCATCAGCCTGTTAAAGTGGAGTTATTTATAACTACTTGATATAGTTGGGTAGTTTCATCTATGACAAATCATCAGAATTTACATCCTAATCTTCATAGTGGTACTAATTACTAATACTATAGCTATCAAACAAATCTAGTTGAGTAGAAAACAACAAGTGGAAAGATGCATCAAATGGAAATGCTAGAGTAAAATACCCTAAAACCGCTTAAAAGTCAGCTGTGGAATAAATGATCTGATACTTTATTTGATTTAAGTATCAATACCAGAGTGTAAAAATACCCATTTACAATGTAAAATTCTGCACTCAAAATATTTCACTGTGTCAGAAGCTGAGCACATGTTCTGTATGACGATTTGTCAAAGTTACTGTGGCTCTCGGATAAATGTAGTGGAGAAAAATATTTAATATTTGATATGATATAATCCCCCTGAGAGTATGGATAGGTATAAATTAGCATTAAATTTAAATATCTAAGTACCTTTAAAACTGTTCTTTACTGTGTGATCATTCCTCCTGGCATTGTTCAGACACCTCATTGATATAATAAATCTTTGTTAGATATCTTTTATCAGATGTGATGTCAAGTGTTGTGCAACAATATCATGTTAGGCGTTGCCAGTGCTGATGGCTCTCAACTTTCACTGCTTGCTCTGCAGACGCACCTAGACACTTCCTTGTGTCGCATGGGTGGTGTCTCGCCGTTGGCTGTTATTAGTGTTTTTTTCACCCCCTTTTCCTCCCAGTTTTAAACTGTCAGACCTCAGATGCATTTGGGTGACTTTTGAGCTAAGTCTCGGGAGGAAAAAGTAATTCTTCACACTTTGGAAACAGAGACAAGTTAGTATATTAAATTTTTACTTTTCACTTTCTCATAGACAGAAGATAGATTTGATCCTTTTTAGACTTAAACTCAGTTTTTGTCTTGAGTCTGCAAATCTGGTCATTTGTAATTTACAGTGCATGAATTTCTTGATATGACGTAAACTGACTTATACATTTTTGTTTTGAGTGTATTTTGTGTGTTGATGTGTAAACCACACACATCACAGCTTTGGTTTTAAGAATAGAAAGTCTGTTTTCAAGTCGAGAATTGTCATGCCTCGGGGAGATAAGATCTGCACATATTATTCTTTCCGGTTTTATCATGCTGCAGGGCGGGTAATGAATTAATATAATATAAGCATAAATAAACTCTGCTGACTGGTTTAATGGTAGGTATGATTTTTTTATTAGTTGGGTGTCTTCATATTAAAAGCAAGATGCCAAGAAATGTTTTGCTTTTTTATCTGTAAAATCAAATCTAAGCTCCTTGAAAGTTTGACTTGTGCAATCGAGGTGGCATGTACTGATTTTTTAACGGTCTCCTGCGCAGCACAAGTGGGTGAACCTTCATAGAAAAGACTTGTGTTTCTTTCTTTCAGTGAAATCTTGAGGGTGTGTGTAGTCAGACTTTTGCCATGGTCCCGATGCTGGCTCTGTCCAGATGTTCGCCAGCTTTGAGGTGGACTCTTTCCCTGCGCTGCTCTGCCCTTTCTCTGGGGAGCGCTACCCTGAGCAGCCAGTCCTCCACCACAGCCAGGCCCCAGTTTCTAAGAACCCAGACTGCTCTGTTTCACGAAAGTAAAGCCAAAGCCAGTCCTGACCCAAACAAGCCGGCTTCAGGCAAGGACATATTATGACTGTTTACACAGTTCGCTGTTCTGTGTCACAACCCAAACTTCAAGCTTGTTGTAGAAACAGAGTTACAGTCGTGTTTCCCTGCTTTCCATCCCCTTTGTGCTGGAATGACTCCAGACCTTCATGGCACTGAAAAGTGTTATGAAAGTAGACAAAATAGATAAGTCATTTAATGATTGTATCTTTGAACCATTGTGATATTTTTTAATAACAGCAATGAATAAAGTTTGTAATTTTAAGATTAACTTCAGGCTGACCGAACTTCACTTCTTCTAAATTTTGAATATTTGCAGTAAAACTGAAAGTCTTTGGATTGTGGAGTAAATGTTGGACAAAAAAGACATTTGAAATCGTAAACTTTCATTGACTTCTGACAAATTGCAGACCGAACAGTTGATCAAGGAAATGACTGGCAGATAATTGATGAAAAATAAACTTTTCTGCACAAGAAAATAAAAAAGAAAAGAACTGACTCACTGAGAATCACAACAGCCGCAGTCAAAATAGTATGACAGCTATTTACTCTCACAAGTTAAGTTTAGATTAGAGAAGGCTATGCTGGTAAGAAAGCACCACACTGATAGACTTACATGGAACTTTGTTAAAACACTTAGACAAAATCTGCTAGTTGGGTCTTGTTGCTCTCATGGCCTCAGGGAAAGGTCTCTGTGTAAGATATGAGAGGAAAACTGCTTTGCAGCGAAACACGCAAATATCAATTAGTCTGCAGATCTAGCGGACCAGCTGTCATAGGCAATGTGAACGAAAACTGTCAAAGTAAAGTTTATTTTGCATTAGGATTTTCTCAGACTTGTGACACATTTCTCTCCGCTCATGTTGTTGCTTTTATGCTGCAGTGTTGGCCTCTGGGTCCGGGCTGGAGGTGGAGCTGTTTGGGATTGGGATGTGGTCACTGGGTCTCGGTGCTGTTGGAGCTGCCCTAGCTGGGATCTTCCTGGCCAACACTGATATGTGTCTACCTAAACCTGCCATGGCATCGCTGGAGTACCTGGAGGATGCTGACCTGCGCTCCACCATTGATGGTAGGCAGGCTTTCTGAATAAGCCTGTTCTTAACCAGCAGTTGTTAAACTCATTAGGATCAGAATTAACATTACATCAGCACAAGAATTGGCCATTAGCAGTTTTCTTTATGGTCGCATGTTGGTGTGCATTGTACATGCAAAGAATGGGGTTTTGTGTAGCATTTAAGGCAAAGCTGCTTTCTCCAATCTGCTTGATTAGATCATAGCTGAAGGTCGAGTAACTGTGATAAGCTTATTCAACATATAGATGTTCCACATAACCATGAGCATTTAACTTATTCTCCATTTGAAGGCCGCATCTTTTATCTTCTACACTCTGGCTTTTAATCTTGCAGCAGTAAAACTCATGAAGTCCTTGTGAGTCAGATTGGAGAAACAGTTTCTTCTTGTTTTGTCTGCAGATAATAATGTTGTCAGAGCAAAGAGCCTGTGGGAGAGGAACGGAGCTGTGGTCATGGCCGTACGACGACCTGGATGATTTTTGTGCAGAGAGGTGATAAAAAAAAAATGTTGCTGAATATGAGAGCAGAGGCCGTTTTACTCAGCTCTGAGTGTATGCCAGCTACATGTTCCCTGATGCTATGATCTCTGTGTCTCTCTCTGTAGGAGGCCTCTGAGCTGTCCTCTCTGAAGCCTCAGCTGGAAGAGCTCGGGGTCCCTCTGGTCGCTGTGGTGAAGGAGAACGTCGGCACAGAGATCCAGGACTTCAGACCGCACTTCGCTGGGGACATCTACATAGATGAAAAGGTTAGCAATGATAGATAGCATCAGATCTTCAAGAGCTGTTATAAGTACTCGCCCTCAAATCAGTCAGTCTAAACCACCCTGCAGTTAAAACAGTCTCACCCTGTTTCTCTTTTTTTTTTTTTTTTCTTTTGTATCTTTTAAAGAGTGACAGCAACCCACTGACAATGACAAGCTGTCCACTTACAAAACTGATTCACCTGACGAATATATATATTTTTTTAATAATCCTTCGGTCTATTAATGACAAAATATGGGAAAATTCCCTTTCCCAAAGCCTGAGTTGACACAGTCAAATTGCTTGTTTTGTCCGTCCAACACACTGAAACCAAGTCCACAATTTTCATTCAATCATTTTCTTAATCTTCTATGATAGAAGTACTACTTGCCTGTTAAAGAGTATAGAATCAGTAGAATAGTAGTAGAATAGAATCAGTAAATTAAACCCATTGTGTGACAGAAAATCATAACCATACAAGAACATTCATCTAATTCTTTACTGCATGTCACATTTTTTTGGTTCTGTTGACTAAAATTAAACTGTGTGATTGCAGAAACATTTCTACGGCCCATTGCAGAGGAGGATGGGGGGTTTAGGTTTCATTCGTCTTGGAGTGTGGCAGAATTTCATGCGGGCCTGGAGGTCTGGTTACCAGGGCAACATGAACGGCGAGGGCTTCATCCTCGGGGGAGTGTTTGTCATCGGGCCAGGAGACCAGGTAGCGTAGACTCACTCACCTTGACTAAAATAAGATTCAGCTCAATAGAGCTTTACCAAACAGGCGTCTGTATTTGAACTGCACGTTGTGTTTTGCAGGGGATTCTCCTGGAACACCGTGAGAAGGAGTTTGGTGACAAGGTGGACACTGCAGATGTTTTAGAGGCCGTCAAGAAAATTTCTCCAGTGAAATAAGTTCTTTAGGTGTTAGAAAAGAGCAGGTACACTCTATATAAATCATTGCTAGAATTAAGAAATAATTAACATTTCTAATTTGGCATGCTGAGTTGTAATCAAAATATGTCCATCACTGAAATACTGACATTATATGACATTTCCGTCTGTTTGTGTTGTGCAATATCACAATTTTGTCTTTTGCACGTTAATTTACTGTAGGTTACAAAAATGGAGCTGTGAAATGCAGGACAGAGACAATAATATTACAGCATTTGTCTCTGAGTATTCCTCTTTACCTCTGCAGACACCCTAGAGATTAGTTTCTTTTGAAACGGGTATTAAAAACGGGTAGTAAGGGACTTAAAGGCAGCATTTTCATTCAGGTACATCGATCATTAAATTTAAGGTCATATGAAATCTTCCCTCTAGACAAAATTCAATCTAAAGGCTGGATTTCATATGATTAATAATTATATTAACATCTGTTAGTTGGTACACTTTTAATAACGTTCCTGTGTGTCATCTTTGTTTACATCTCCTGGTCAGGCGCATGAATGAGCTTCTAACATGGTAGACGAGTGTGTCTGTGGTCTGTGTGTGTGATAATGACAACCTGGCTCTAAACTCAACAGTGAGAGGAGCAGGTTTGATGCTCAAACACACAACAGGTTCAGCCACTGTCGCCATGCTGAGGAGTGTTTGTGGTGTCTGAAGCAGGTGTTGCTTTGGTGTGTGTGTGTGTGTGTGTGTGTGTGTGTGTGTTTGAAAGAGAGAGATGGTTTGTACCTGTACATGTGAATGCTAGCTGCAGAAAATAACAATAATAAATAAGGAAGAACCTCATCACCGCATCTTCATTGTGCTCCTGGTTTTATTTTTATTTAATGTGTATCTTGGCCTTAATACCAATTTACAGATGTTTGAGGTAGATTCTCAGAAACATCAAAATAACCAACTCTTGTGGATATTTTTGTTTTTCTTGTATGCAGACCATATAAATGTGTTATATGTCCCATATGACACATATTTCGGAACTAGTATGTAGGTTTTCAGCCTCTGCATCCTCCAATCATGGAACATGCAGCTTGTTGGGTATTCTCCCTAATGTATTTCCAGATTTATATCAGTAGACAGTAGATCCTGTTTCTTTTGTTTCAGATGATAGAGATTTACACTTCAAATGATTTTAGATCAACAGAACTATTATTCTGATTATAATAACAAGTAAAACCTCAGACTTGTATTTCTACTGTGCACGGGGCCGTCTGTGTCGCTCGAGTGCATGTGTGATTTCTGTAAATATATCAAATCTATTAATGTAAGGTGCCACAGTGCCTTACATTAATTTCAAATATATACCCACCCCCTCTTTTTTGTTTATAGTCCTATGGTTTATTCATCAAATCACTAAAACAACTAAAATGAACAAAATTACAATTGTCTTCTGAACACACATTAAGTGAATAAATCTGATTATTCAAACTGGATTTATTATATCAGAACAGAAATGGTGCAGCCACATACTAAGGCTGGAAAATGAAGGAAAGTTTCTCATGTTCTGTGGAGAGCTAGAGATGGGTCCAAACATGTCAGTAAAAAATTTGCGGTTTTGCATGTTTAAATCTCTAATCCTGTGAATTATTTTATCTCCACACATCTGAAACAACTACAACCTGTAGATTTAGCTGTATAATGTGGTCCTGTTTGTGTTAGGGTGCTGGATTTAGCACAGCGCGCCAAAACATACCATGTAGCCATTCAGATGACATTCTCAGATTAATCTTTGATTTATCTGATTGTTCTGTGTTTCTGTGGAAGTTGAACAAACCTCCCATGACTACTACTTTACTATTCACCTTTTACTAAGTTCTTTTCCTTGAGAGCAGGAGGGCGATGACATTTAAAAAAAAAAGAAAACAAAAGGAAACAAAAAAAAAAACATAAACACTGTTTCATAGTCTCATATTAAGCAGACAGGTTTAGACATTAATGTTACACATTTTATTCTATTGTTCTGAGTAAAATACATTTCACATCAAGGAAATATATTTCAACACAATACAAAATAGAGGGAGAAAACACTGTGCACCAATACTGACAAGACCAAATGCGTGTATGTAAGTTTGTATGTACATGAAACAACCAAAAACATTCATGAGTGTAACAGTAACAGAGATTGTCTTTACATTTGTGCTTTCAGTATGCAAAGATTAGATTTTTTTTGTCATGGCATGCACAACAGTGCACACAAGTTTAAATTAGTGGGTGCTCAACCAATGTGCCAAAATTCACTGCTACTATCTGGAATAAAGTCAAGTTTATGATGAGATTTTATTGTTATGTCAATAAAATCAATGCTAAAAGTCTGACTGTTAACTAAAATGCCAGTTGGGATTTATTTATGTCTTTAATTTGTTAACTTTGTGTTAAAGACAGTGCTTTGTGATGTTGAAAATTTTGGTGTTTCACTGACAAGGTTGAGGACCACTGCTGTAAAAAAAAAAAATCTGAAACGTGTATTTGCATGAGAAAACCTGGCAAAAAAGGTCCATACAATAAAGCTGAAACGAAAACTTTAAAAAGTTACACACTTCTTCCCCCTCAATCCTGTACAGTTCATACCCGTCTCATCTTTGGCTAGATCTATGGGTGTGACATGTTACGGTGGTTCAGCACAGTCACAAGCTGAGATATATGTTTACAGATGTGTTTAAATGCTCACTAAAACTGTCCAGTTTTGTTCTTGACATTTCTGCGCCTTAATACAAAAAAAACCCAAAAACAAAACAAACAAAAACAAAGCAAGCAGAGCAATGAAAGCTGCCAGATAATGAATGAATTACGAATTTGCAATATCATGATTCTTTCAATGTTATCCAGCACAATAAACAAATACAATCTTCAATATACATTTTCAAAAAGCTCATTTTAAATAGCAATACACATCCATCTAGCTCCTACAGCAGCACAGCAAAGGTTATATAGTGCAGTTTTACCCTCAGCAGGAAAACACCCTAAACACAACAACTACCATCAGCACTGTAGCAGAAAAAAAGATGTATTAATGATGTAGTCACGGTATTTAACAAATACTGGAATACAGTAGTGATGCTAACTCTGAAACACTGTCCTGCAGTGCATGTGGTCATGTCTTAGTGTTACAGCTGGAGGAACAGACAGTAGCTACCGTCTGTTTACATGGACGATACAAAGAGTTTGATTGTTGCTCCGGGGGTTCAGTGTTTACATTAAAATAGAAAAAGACAATGGTGAGTAAAAGAGCAGCTGAAAGAATAGTTTCATACCAAAATGAGATATCCATCATTTAAAAATAAAAAAAGACATTCTCATACAGATGTTAGGAGTCATATCAAGACACTCTTTAAGGGTCTGAATTTGAGGTGGGAACAATTTTCAAAAACGATCTGGATAGCATTTTGGAATGAAACCATTGAATTTCAGGATCACACACGAGCACAATCATTGTGTATTTCTGTCTGCATAGAAGTTCTTTCATAAAGATGCAGCAGTGGTGCAGTTGCTACAGTCCTGTAACATTCAGTCAGTTTAAATGAATGATCGTACGATGCTTAATGGAGATGAATCTAAGTATGAGCATGGCCTGTACAATCTTACTGTATTTTTTTGTACATGAAAAATCACAAACATTGAATCACAGTTATTAATCTGTGACTGTGTTCTGTGTATCAAGTCAAGTCCGAACTAGAGGAACCACTCATCTAATC
Organism: Seriola aureovittata; assembly: GCF_021018895.1. Lineage (NCBI taxonomy): Eukaryota > Metazoa > Chordata > Actinopteri > Carangiformes > Carangidae > Seriola > Seriola aureovittata. The sequence continues at coordinate 13,678,880 of NC_079377.1, forward strand.
TGAAAGCTCATTAGCCCTAAAGCAAGAGGAGTTCTCGTCCATCAACACTCCTCTGTACTCCTGTAACACAACCAGCTAAGCAGCTGACATTGATTTCTGGTGTATACGTGGGGCCATCTGCTGGATTCACCAACAGAGGCACACCTTCAAGTTAAAATCTCTAAAATCCTTCATGCATATGTGCTCCATACATTATATATCATATATATATATATATATATATATATATATATATATATATATATATATATACACACACACAATATTTATAAATATATCCAAGAAAAATATACTTATTCTTACATCAGACAGCACAGGTGTAAATTCAGCTGATTCTTTCTCAAGTACACCATCACCACTATCTAACCACAATGGTTGTGTGTTTGGAGAGCTTGGTCAACAATGTGAATGAATTTGATCAGAGAAGCTCAAACCCAGCCCAGCTATCCACTTTAACGAAGCACAACAAAGACCATCCACACAATTACCCACTGCCCTGACCTGGATATAAGCATTTAGTATTCTGACTCTCACACAACAATAGCTACTTTCATTTGGTACAATGGGGCATCAATGGCTCGAGTGCAAAAGACAGATTTGCAGATGGCTAGCTATTTGTTGCACATAAAAACCCTGTATCTCTAACTTAATTAGACAGCTCAGCTTGACAACCACTTGACAAAACCAAAGTTTTGAATTTTTTCAACCTGCTCATGTAACCTATCTGGTCAAGTGTGAACATTCGAACCAACAAAACTGGAGTTACAAAGTTTCTGCATGACAACTGTGGTCTGATCATAACATTTCCTCTTAGCAACAACACGTAGACACAAAACGACATTACTCTCCACGTGACTCAAACACCAAACCACCAAACAAGCAACATCACCAACAACAATCAAAGAACTAATTGATGCTACTAGAGGTAGCGGCTGCGGTAGGTCATTAAGTGATCTCAGATGATAAAAAGGCCTTGAACACATGCTGCCACTGCCATGGCAACAATGGATATTTATGCTTAGAAAAGATCACACTCATCAGTTAACTAATGTACTCTGTGGCTGTGCTGTGTGAGCTTTTTTAATATAATTCCAATATATTGTTTTGCCACATGTACCTAGCACCTCATTATCTGGTCTAAGACTATGAAGGGGTGTAAGTACACTTAAAGGAGAGTTGAAGGGAGTAAGAAGCTGCACCAGTTAACAAGGAGGCAGAGTACAACAAAAGAGGAACTTCTTCACCAGGGGTTGGACTATTTAGAGGTAAACTGAAACATTTTAACATACTGTGGTCAGTCTGTAAGTTAATTAACAGAATAATGTGACAATGACTTGGGTAGAATTGGAAATGCAAAAAAGATTATTTTACATTCGGAGGCAATGCACGACTTACAAGAAATTACACATTATTAATCGGAGAACTTGAATGAACCTGAATGCAACATGAAATATTAGTGAGTCAAACACAAGTCAGTAACTTCATGAACTGCCACCCTATAGGCAGTTTTGACCAAAGGAAGACAGAAAACACACCACGACACAATTTTAAAAAAGAAGAAAAAAAAATTAATTCATCAAAGTCATTTTCTCTTTTCTAAGGAGTGCCATCTACGTACACAGAGAACCATCAATGATCTTCCTTCAAGGTGTTTTGTTTTCCCTTCAGTAAATCCTGTTTTCCAAATTATCATTGCCCTCAAATAATCATTGCCCTTGTCAAATTCAAAAAACAAATGTAGCAGTACACACAACAAAAAAAAAAGCATAAATAAATTTTGCTTTGCCCTCCCACTTGTGCCCCCAGGACAACAGACATGTGTATGTATACATGAGTATATGTGTGAGTGTCAAATCTTGTTTGTGTGCACGGAGATAGATTGGCTGGTCCTACAGGCCCTTGTTGAAGTAGACAGTGGTGGTGTGGGGACTGGTCTGTCGTATCCTCTCCTGCAGATCTGCTTCCAGCCCGCTCACGCTCATAGAGCTACAAAGAGATAATTGAACATGATTAATCTGCTGCTACAGTTTAGTTAATGCTTACAGGTATGCCCCCCCCCCCCCTCTAATGAGAGTGATGTTAAAGTGGCCTTTGGCACCTTTTCTGTGGAAACAGGGCGCAGCACAGAGGAGTTGCAAACACCAGGCTGCAAACAAGAGGCAGGGAGAGAAGTTTTAGACAGTGTTACCAGTTTATTTTTAAGTACAGATGCTTTAAAAAAAAACAAAAAAAAAAAACATCACCATAGATACTGCTAGTGTAATGTACTTACCACAGACCGACGAGCCCCACCTGGACTGGAGCGTTTAGAATTGGGAACCGCTACAAGGAGACAAAAATCAGAGAAGGCAGAAGTGGAGTGAAATCTGGCAAACAAATCACCAGTATGACATGTTTGTCCATGAAGATCATCCCTAGACATAAACATGCAATGGCTGTGTAATGTGTGGAATGCAGCCTCATAAAACACCAGCACACCCAGTAAATGCACCGATTGAACAAACATCAGTATGGCAGCCATGCAAGCAGTCTGCTTACCTTCATGAAAGCTTTCTTCTCCAGAGCATTCATTATAACAGGAGGGATGGCTGTAAAAAATAAAAAACACAGCAGGTGTTCTGTTGCAGTAATAAAGCGGGAAAGTTGCACACTTTAGCTGTGAGAAATTCTTTAATCTCTCATGGCATCAGCTGTTAAAATTCAGGATGAATCTGCTGCAACCACTTTCGATAGTGATCTTGTTTTAACTATGGGTGATTTGGGTGGGATGACAAAAGCTGGATATACACCAGGTTTTATGTTAAGCTGTCACTGAGATGTTCATTGTTTTACGTGGTTGTTTTACATCTGTTTTTGGTCTTTGAGAAAATGATGTGCTTCTTTAGCTGATAAATGCTCCACTATCTTCACCAGCTAGTCTCTAACTGTGTCTGTCTGCTATTGGGTGCTGAGCAGGTAGTGCACAGTGGGATTTTAAAGCTGTTCCACTAAAAAACATTTCCTGCTAGATCAGTGAGAGTGGTGAGTGTGACCCAGAACAGTAAAGCTGTGGGGCGGACAGCTAAACACAGTGAGCTGAGCCTCACTGAAAAGCTCCGTAAAGCCGAGGGGAACTGCAGACTGTTATCATAAAAATATCGATTACAGCCGCTTTAACAAACCAGTAGATATAATCTTGACATTACCCATTGCTGGCACTGCCATGCCGATCCTTGACACCACCACCTGCACGATGGCCTGCTTGGCAGCATTAGCAGACTCTCCTAACCTGTTTCCATTCTCATTCGTCACAGGGATACCATACTTCAACTCCCTGGCAGAAGCAAAAACAAAAGTATGTAGAGTAGTTTTAGCAGGGGTCACAATTCCTTAAAGCTCCTGAGTGAACAAAACAGAGGTCACTGGGCTTTTACTTCAGAGATCTCACCTCTGTCTCATGAAGGGAATGTTGATGCAGTTAGCAGCAGCAACAGCAGCAAAGGGGACAAACCGGCTGACGATTGGAGGGAGACGCTGCAAAGATTAGAGGCACATTTTGACAAAAAGTATAAACTCTCTGCACAAATAAGCAAATATATATGCTGTCCAGATCAGTGTGCATGTATGTAAGTTACTTTGTTTCATTCATTTATTCACTTGAACCACAGGCATTACCGTAGCTAGAGACTTGAGTCCCAAGGCAGTGACTACAGCTCCAGTAGTAGCACTGACATAGGCTGCACCGAGCTGACTGCAAAGAAACAAAAGCATCAGACACATGTCACACTTTAATAATCCACTTCCTCTTTCAGCATTTTCACACATCATAAATAGCTGACTACTGTCAGTCCTGCAAAGACTGCCGCTGACAACAAGTACACCATAGTGATATATTTCAGAAGACACATTCTGAGAGTTCATGCTATGTATGAATATGCAAAGGTAAATAAACAAGAACATTTCACAAATAACGACAAAGCAGAGGAGGACACTATAACATTTGTCCGGAATAACATGCTAAATCCGTGAATATGCATTTGCATGTCCTGAAGGCAACCCTCCTGAATGCATGCATTTGATGTAGTGTAGTGGCAGAATGAATAGAGTGCATGTTGACCTGACATCAGCTGGGAGCACTGAACCTATGAGTGCATGGTGACATGGGGCTGAACATGCTTAACAGTGGAACATAATACCGCTGTGAGGGAAGGGGAGAGGACAGCAGCTCCCACAGCCTCCTTACAGACACTAGTTTAGAGGGAGGACAGGAAAGATCTAGAGTGGAAGTGAAGTGAGAAGTCCTCCCTACTTCACGGTCATGGGGGCATCTCCACTCCGGTTGGTGTAGTTGACGACAGCGTTGAAGGACTGGTTAACCCACTGCCAGAACACCACTGCTGGAGTAGTCCTGCAAGCACAAGAGAACAACAGTGCATTTGAGGAAATGAGATTTCACAGAATGTAAAGTAAACACTACAATTTTGGCACTGTTTACACTGCAGCAAGGAGTTTGGTAACATCATAAAAACTGTCCAACACTGTCTTAGCAGAGCATGGAAACAATTCTGCCAAAAAATACCCTGCACATGCATTCAAACATAGCCATCTACAGACAAGATTTTTGTATGTGTTGGTCTTGCAGCTGGTATGTATAAGATAAGATCAAGATATCTGCTTTTGCAGTGGAGCACTTTCTTTTCTGCTACTGTGAGATAACAATCATCTTGTTGGGTTACAGTATACAGCAAATGTGATTGAAATTATTGTTTTTAATTTAATTTATAATAAAAAACAAACAAATTAGATGGACTATGTTGAAAATACAGGCCTCAAAGTACAACCTCAGTGCAACAAAAGTGAGTACACCTGTGGTCACTGTATCAAAAGTGATTAGACCTGTGTTCCAGTTAAGGCTAATGCATGAACAAGGTTATAAAATAATAAATAATAATCTTTCCACAGATTTGTAAAAGCCTAGTATCATCCACGCCCAGGAGGCCTGAATATGTCATAAAAAAGAAACTCTTTCATATAAAAGATTATAAAAATAAAAGATTGGAATCTTGCTAATGAAGAATCTATTGGCTGCAGTTTTCTGTCTTTCACATTGTCTTCATTCACACATTGGATTTTTACTTTGAAAAGATTTATTGTCTAAATGTTGATTTAGATATAAAACCTCTCTAATGTTGTGTTTTTAATCACTCAATACAGACGAACTGAAAAGTATTTTGTTTATTCTTTCCTTTGACAAATCACTTTATGTCTAACCTATCTTTGTTTATTGTGTCACCTTCAGCATCTAAAGCCGCTATGTGTGACTGTAGCGCCCTCCAGTGATCGTATGCTACCCCACTAATCACTAGTCTGACCACTAGCCAAAATTCCAAAAGTAATAAAATTATAACAATTGAAAATATGGAGGCCCAAAGTGTTAAATATTAAAGTAAATAAGACATTGTTAAAAAAAAAAAAAAAATCAAAAACTAAAACAGACTACACTAATCATAAAATCATGAAATTGTGAAATAATAAAAGATATTTTTAAATGTAAAAAAAAATTATGACATATAATTTCATCCTGTTTATTTTTATAACAACAATTAATAATGAATTAATAATATTAATTTTCTTTTCATTCCACCAGCTTTTATTTGACAAGGTCCCTTTTGATGGATGAATTTGATTCCTAAATCCAGCTTTTCATCAAGTCTTTATCTGTCCATTACGACAAACAGGGCAAAGCAGTTTCTTATGTAAATATTTGACAATGAACACTTTTTCAAATCTGTGACCAGCTAATTTTCACTTGATAAATTAAACTATTACATCAATTCTCAAAATTGGAAACATTTATTTTTTGTTGATAATCAATTTGTTGTTTCAGCACAGTTCTCATAGCTTCACTGTCCTCTCAGCAGCCCACTGATTTATAAGTATTCAGTGGTGAGAGTTATATTTTTTATTCTTTAAGAGGATTTTCAATCTGTGCAGGGATTAAAATATCTATTTTTATGCATTGCTGGATGCTGTATTAAGGTTAAATTTATAGTCACATGGAGACCGTACTGAATTTATTCAGCATTTTCACAGATTACATATTTCTATATCTACTGTAATGCATAAATCTTGTATTTGTGGTGTTTAGAATACACTGAACCATATATTGAAACATGCTGTACCTGTAGAAGGTGAGCATGCAGCCTGTGATGGACATGTTCATTGGCACCTGAGCAGACATCCGCCCAATCACAAACATCTTCTCGCCCGTGTCGGGGTGGAAGGCAGAGTCGTAGATGTACTTGGCTCTCCAGAGCTCATCCTCCGTCAGGCCAGGCTTCACAGTCCCTGCTCTGAAACAGAGTGGAGTGATTGAACTTTGGGAAAAAGTTTTACCATTTTTGTATCCTAAAACAAAAATCTATCCCAACAACCCTAAGTAAGTATATTGCGTTTCAAAAAAACATATTGAATGAAGAGCAAGCATCTAATTCTCATTGGTAGCATTTTACTGCAAGCCCAGATATAAGAGTTTTCTCCTTTATTTGTCAATAACTAGTATTACCTTCTCAGTTTGAGATATCTTTCTTGTCTTTACAACATTTTCTTATATGTAAAACAAATTTACCCAAAATATGACTTGCTGATTTTTAGATTCATGCTACCCAATTAAAGACATTGGCATCATCACCTGGTCACATTAATGCTCATTTCTATTCATGCCTGACACCACCCTAAAATTGGCATTTATACTCTTACTCCGTCCTCTATCTCCTGAGCTTCTACCTGTAGTTCTCCACGATCACTCTGGCCTCGTCCAGAGTCTCAGAGGACTGCAGGACGTTCCTGGGATCTGTGACCATAAAGAAGTGCTTGGCACGCCCCATAAATGTGCCTTGATCCCATCGTGGCTCCTTGATGTTTATGTTGAGGGACAGCTCTCCAGACATCCTGGTTTTCTTTGATCAATGACAAAAATTTGAATTAACATTCAAATTGATTGGGAGGATTTCAGTGAAACAATTCATCTGACAGATTTAAATGTTATAAATGTCACAGGGATCAACAACCAGGTCCAACTGTATTTCAGTATAGATACCAAAACGATACTGTTTTGATAATTAACTTAAATTAAAACACACACGTTTTTCCATAAAACCTTTTTTTAATGTACCAAAAGAAGACAAAGCTCTTAAATGTTGAACGGTGTAAATATAAGAACTTTGTCATAATACAGTCTAAAATTGTCAAAATTATGATTTTAACTACTTTCTGATCTCATTTAAAAGAACAGGGACACAACACTACAAATCTCACCAGGCATTTCATGGAATTGTTTACAAGCCCAGTTCTACAGGTGAAATCATTATAATTAAAAAACCCTGGCAGCACAGTTAAGCCCTCACCTCTACTCCATTAATAGCTCTGCTGCAGGACGGAGCTGCATTAAAGCAAAGCCCCCACCCCCATCACTAAACAGCATACAACCCAGAACTATACGCAGTTATCACTGAGAAAAAAACCCCACACACTAGTTGTCCAGGTTTACTTTGTGTCATTGTGTTCAGTCTCTCAGTACTTTCTGAAGAATAAAGGACATGGATGAAGCTTGATGAGGTGTTCTGACATGTTGTTCTTTCTGTGTCAAATTCAAAATTATTATATTGTTGACTTGTCAAACTGTTGTTTTTTTGGGAGTATCCAGCAGCCAGGAGGCTTATCTCAAAGGCATGGCTGTGAGTACGAGATAAAAGACTGTACAGGAAAAATCTACTTGAAGTGTAGATCAGCACTGGTGTTTGTAATACTAGTGTTTTTCAGTCAAATCAGTCGTTTCAGCTTTTTACCTTTGCACTTATTCAGTAGGTGTACAGGAGACATTAGTGTACCTGAGGACAAACACTGAACTATTACAAGAATGTATGTTTATTTAAGCAGCATTCCTACAGCATTCCTACATTCCTCAGGCCATTAAAGACAATAACCACCTCCCATCTACAGACTGCAAATGGATTGAGAAAATACTTCCAGCACACACTGAACAAGAGCGAGATAACAGCTGATACGGTGGCTTCAAGGACACAAACGTTTAAAATGATGCTAAAGCACAAACAACTTCTGGCTGGTGTTCAAAAACAAATTTCACATACAAATTCACTTTAATCTTAAGAGTAAAAATGTCCATAATGAGCTGGCTAACTTGTCAGATACTAAAATTACACGAGTCACACTGCAAGCAGTTGATCAAAGAAATACCATGACAGATGGGTTTGGAGCAATCACTACACGCTACCGGTTCCTCTGGGCCGAATGGCTAACGAACGTAGCCAACTAACGGTCACAAACTGGAGTACAGGGATAACCAAATACGACATTAAAACCACATTCAAATCAACCAATATCAAATACTCAGCCACAGTATATATACAGCTTTTTACGCTGCCAAAACAAAACACTTAGTAAGTAACGTCAATCTGACAGCTAGCCAGGTAGTTTACAAGCTAACTAACATGCTAGCACTTCAGTTAGCGTTGCAAGGACACACATCGAGACTGAGTAATCGTTAACTTAGTCAGATTGTGATTAAAATTAGTTAATGTGAATTCAGTGAGTATTAAACCTACCTGGTTTGCTTTCTTTAATTTTTTTGTAAATGTATGACCTCTCAATATCACAGCACAGCCGGGTGAAGGTATGCTGCCTTTTGGTACTCTTAAAAGTGTCGTAAAACACAACTTCGCGGCAAATCAGAGAGAGGGTACATAGGAGAAGTACACAAAAGCCATGTCAGCAAAGTGATGATCTAACAACGTGTGGAGATCATCATATGTATGTAATATCTTAATCTAAAAGCAACAGTAACTATAGCTTTCAAATAGACGTACGTAAGAAAAATAGTCAACTGTATTTTTAGGAAAGCAGAGCTTCTGAGAGGCCTTTGAAAGCAGCATCGTGCAGTGAAACACCGGGGGCGGTGTTTGTCATGGAGGACATGAGGTACTGGAAACCGCTGGGCGTGGAGAACAGACAGCACGTAATTGGTTAGAAAAACAACTGACAAAGTTATCAACCAGCCCAGAAAAAGTCATTTAAATGTGTTAAATACAACATAACCTTTGGGTAATCGACAAAGTATCGGAACGATTTAAAATAAAATTCATAATTTGAGTGAATGCATTCAGCTAAGTAAGGTAATGCTTCTTAAAAAGTAAAAGTAGATGTTATATGGAAAATCATTACTATCAATATGTAAGCAGCATTTTACTGTAATTTTAAGCAAATTTAGTCACAGGCTATTTTATAAACCCTTCATCTGAGTTGTATGTAAAGTCATAGTCTGCAAAGTAACTAGTGCCTAAAGTACCTGTACTACCATTTTAATTGGGTAAGTGTATTTTATCAATTTCCACCACTTGAAGTAACTAGTGAAAGGGTTAAGAGTGCTTTGATTTATTACTTTTAACTTTACTTTTCTGTCTTGATTTTTTTGTTAATAATGTTGTCAAAATAATAATATTTTGAAGTAAAACAACCCTTATGATGGTCTGACTTTAAAATGAGATAAAGGCATGACATGACACCGCTGACCACCGGGTGGGGTTGTTTATCCATCTCAGTGGCGTGGTCAGGGCAGTCTGGGAGATCCACCGCTCCGTTTTTCCACCTACATCTGGAGTCTTACTGAAATATAATTAATAACAAGGTTTACCTGAGGACAAGCTGCTATAGACTTGAGTCAGTGGTACAGTAATATTGTGCAATTAGTGTGCTTAATCATCACTGGTCCGGCGCTAATGGCTGCACAGCTGCAGGGGCTTTATGTAAAAGGCTTACACCTCTTAAGACAATAATGGTCGCCTGGAGAACAAATGAGGTGACACTAATACTCCGGAGGTGACGCGGATCAGTCCGAGCTCATTCAGCACAACATGGACACAACAGGTAATGCTGTCATGCTTTGTTCACTTTATTTTGAATGCAAACTAATGATGTTACATTTTTTTGTAATGTTTCGCGGTTGAATGTGTCAGCATGAGTAAGTTTAGACATAAATTCCGAAAGAAGACGCGTTAAAGTTTTAACGATACCGCTCGCTGTGGCAGATGTTGTCTACAACTTAGTTACTTTATGAACGTGAATGAATTTATGTTCAGTCCAAACTAATGCACTTGTTTACTATCTCTTAGTCGCTGTCCATGGTGCTGATTGATAGAAAAAACACTGATGAAGTTCAAGGAGAGAACATTGTTACGTCTGTGGTCAGGTGGGATATGGTACCACTTTCTAATAGCACATCACTTATAATGGGGGTTTAAAGGGCTGTAATTAATATGGATGTTGAGTAGTTAATACACTGTTTACTAATTATTTATTGATCAGTTATAAGCTTTTTAGTTGACAGGTTGTGAAAAATCCTCCCTCACCAGACACTTGTCTTTTTTCATTAGGGAGACCCCTCTCTCAGGAAAAGGGCTGCAGGACATCTGGACAAAGCCCAATGTCATAGTAATATTTATAACTGCAAACCTGATAACATTAGTGTAACTCCTAAGTACTCATTAATAGTTTACCAACATTTAAAACTGTGACATTACTGAATAGAAACACAGCCGTGTTGTAACCAAAGCATGTTATTTAAAATGGACACTGTAATGAAAGAGAGTCTTTATTCAAACAACAGAAGAATGCAATAAAACTTTCTCTTCACTCTAACCACCAACACTTCACATTTACTGTAGCCTATTGTTGTCTCTGCATTTGTGCTATTTTAAGTTTTGGATATAAATCAAACTCTATGTATAAGTTAATAAATTATTATAGTAAGTCTGCTGTTGCAAGTATTAATAAGATGTTCATAAGTGAATTTTAGTCCAGTTGATAAATTACAGAGCTTTAAAGTTTAAAGACAAGCAAAACGTCACGCTATAGGACGATTTTCCATAACCTGGCAACTCAAAAGTTGTTCCTATTAATGGTTTATAACCATCTATAAAGCATTAGTAAAGGATTTATTAACCATTAATGAAACCATGAATTATAGCTTAAAAGCCCTTCATTAGAAAATGGTTCCCTATTTTCTATTCAAATTTATTTTTTCAATTCAAGGTTGCAAGTTATGGTCATAACTGTATCACAATGAGGGAGTTTTATTATCCCATCTGGAACTTCTGAGTCCACATTACCTATGACAGCATATTGTTTATTCTTCTCACAACAGATATCCATTTAATTAAACATGACCCGAGGGGAATCACCATGCACTGCTGACTTCTGTGCAGACAGGCCCGCAGCCTCTCAGCTGCAGCAGGGGGAAACGGCCCGGCACCATGGACTCTAAGGAGAAGGACTCAGAGGCTGCACAGGAATCCAGTGGATTACACCATTTTCTAACCTACAAAGAAATTTAGGATTTGATCCTGGGTAAGAAAATTGGAAATCCAGTATCCATCGTTCAGTCATGGAGCGCCATCCTTTTCAAATGAGTTTGATTTCGAATGATGTTTGTTCATTCAGCTGTGTCGAATCAGCTTAGCTTTGAGCTTTTCTATGTCACATTGTCTCCTTTGAATTCTAATTCTTATTCTTATATAAGCCTCATTTATGGTCTGAACCTGGTTTCAGTGAAGATCATTGATGTTACCTACAGCTTTGTAAGTCTGCTGCTCCAGTGAAGATCAACTCTAGTATTTTATCATCCACTTTGGACCAGCAGTTGCAAAAAAGCCCAGTTCACCTTACCTGTCCCCCACCTTCTATCCCCCAATCCTAGGCTGCACCTCTTCCATCCTGACAGCAGACCCCAGATATCCTCCTGTCTGGATGACTAAGGGAAGAATTGCCAAACACATAGCATGGCTCACTCCGCTCACCCCTTTGGCTGGAGGGAGATGACAAACGGAGGGGGGCACCCCCATTCCCACAATGGAGGCCAGACCGGGGGTTCCCACAGCACCACGCGCTACATGCTGAAGAAACAGCACCGCCACAGACGCAGGTCCTCCTCACCGATGGGCAGGGTCATTCTCATAAACGCCCCTGTTGATGGTGAGGTCCGGACATGATGACGGTGCTCTGTTACCATGGACCTTTATGGCAGGTAGATGTTACTGTGTGTTGTGGTTTTGTTTGCAGGAGGAGATGACTGTGAAGACATTCACACAGTGACCGTAGATAAGAGTCCCGATGGGCGTCTGGGTTTCAGTGTCCGTGGAGGCTCTGAACATGGGCTTGGCATATTTGTCAGCAAGGTGGAGGACGACAGCTCTGCAGGTTAGGAGGATGTGTGCATGTGTCCTGTGTGTATGTGTGTGTGTGTGTGTGTGTGTGTGTGTGTGTGTGTGTCTCAGGGCGATGGCAAGCTTATTTTTCATTGTGTTTACATGTGGGTATGTGTCATGTCATCCTGACTTCCCCCTGTGTCTGCAGCACAGGCTGGGCTGACTGTGGGCGATAAGCTGGTGGAGGTGAACGGGGTCAGCCTGGAGAGCATCACCATGAGCAGCGCTGTGAAGGTCCTGACAGGAAACAACAGGCTTAGAATGGTGGTGAGACGGGTGGGCAAGATCCCTGGCATCCGCTACTCCAAGGAGAAGACTACATGGTGAGGCCAAATGTCTCACATTTGTCAATGTGAATAAGGCTGCCAAAATGACATTTAATCACAATTAAATATTTGCCCTAGATAGTTAATTCTACAGCTTTACAAACAGTAATTTTCTTTTATGACTGTCTATACTTTTCTGGATATACTATTATGTAAAGTTCAGACTACAGCCTTATTGTTATCACCACTGACCTTTGCATGGCTCTTGTTTTATGTCGTCTTGTCACTTGACTGTAGCTCACACTGGTTATCTTTCTTTTGGGATATACTTTATCTTGGTTTCATGTAGCAGCAGTGGATGGATTACCGCTGTGACCTTTATGGCTATTTGATTACCCGCCACTGACACCCCTGAGCCCGGTGGAGAAAGGGAAATCAGTTTATGTAAATGTTTTCATGTGGGCATATATACCCTCTTCTGCATATGTGTGTGTGTGTGTGTGTGTGTGTGTGTGTGTGTGTAGGGTGGATCTGATTCACCGGCGGATGGTAGTGGAGGAGAGCGGTCGGACACCATCAGAGGCCAGTTCGGACAGCGCTCTCCGCAGGATTGTACATCTCTTCACCACGTCAGATGACTACTGTTTGGGCTTCAACATCAGAGGAGGCAAAGAGTTCGGACTGGGGATTTATGTTTCTAAGTATGAGCCAAGTCAAGTTTGAAATACGCTCAGCTTTTGTTCAAATGTCAGTCAACATCAGATAGATATAATTGGTTGATTGTTCATACAGCGGAGCCCAGGTTCAACCCACCCTGCCTTTATACATTTTCTGTTCAGGCTGGACCCAGGTGGGCTCGCAGAACAGCATGGCATCAAGATGGGTGATCAAATCCTTGCAGCCAATGGGGTGAGCTTTGACAACATCACCCACAGCAATGCAGTCGAGGTCCTGAAGAGCCACACCCATGTGATGCTGACCATTAGGGTGAGAGACAATTTTCCACATAAGCTTGAGGTCAAATTTAAAGCTGCACTAATCTGTAGTTTTCATATTCATAATGGACCAAACAGTGTAGTTCCACTCAGCTCTGTGGAACATTTTAGCCTCTCAAAGCTCATTGTTTTGGGTTTACAATCCACAACTTCAGTGTTATGGCTCACTCTCACATCCACCACAAAACAGCACACACACAGTAGTTAGGAACTAGCTGGTGAACATACTGGGTGCCACATATTTGCATCAGGAGTTGATGGAGAGCAAAACAGAGCTAAAAGGAGAGTGAATATCAAACATACACTTATCTGGTGGACAGAGACGCTGAATGTTGATGTTGCTCCATGCCTGCTAGATTTGTAAATGAGCAATTTGCTAACACGTTAACCACTTCAGCTTTACAACGTCCAAATATGTAAAATTTTGCTTACCCTAACCCTCAAGTGTCCCAAAAAAAATCAGTTAATGCAGGATTCTCTCAGGAAATCTGGTTTCAGATATGTGGTTCTGTGCACACCTGCAGTGCAGTGTTGTGTGGAAGTGTTAGTCATTTGCTCAGGTTTAAACATAATTGATTGGGTGCTTTAAGTGGCTTGACACAATAATAAATGTTACAGCGTGTTAAACAACACCAGCTCTTCTCAGGAGGGGACAGAATGAGCCTGCACAGCAGAGCAGACAGCTGGCTTACAGCCCTTGAAGTCCTTGTGTGTGTCTGTGTATTCACGCATGTGTGCAAGGCCGCGTCACTTAACCTGTGTCGTTTTTAGATAGAGGAATTGTGTGCATGTTTGTGTCTATGAATAGACATATGTGTGTTGTGCAATGCGTTTGAGTGTGTGTAAGCTCGCTCTCTTAGCTCTCTAACATTGCTGCATGCTCATTTTACTCCTCTGATCTCAGGTTCCACGTGTGAAAAACAGCCAGGGACGACGTTCATTATTCAAAGGCAGTCAGGGATCAGGTTATAATCAACAGAAAGCCTAATTTTATGTCTTCCTTCTGTCCTGTATTGCACACATATATAGGTCAGACCACGCATAGTGGAGCCAAGGTTAATGTTGGTTGCAAAACACTCACACCAGTGCATCTAAGGCTTTTGTGGAACGTTGTAGATGTATTCTTGAGTGTCTTCTCTTTGACCTTAAGCTGTCTATTGGTTAACAATCCCCTAAAATGGATAGTATATAGAAGTAAGTATAATAGAGGCCAACACTTTTAGGCTATACTGTCCAGAATTGAAGATATCTAACAGAGCAACCTGTGCACTGACACTGTTTTTATGGATGGAGATGTCGGCCTGTCGGTCAGTCCACCACTGTGGTCCTAACATAAATATCTCAACAACTGTTGAAGGATTGTTATGGATTTTTTGTACGGACATTCATGGTGTCCAGAGGCTGAATCCTAGTGACTTTGATGAGCCCTTGATCTTTCCTTTAGTGCCACCATGAGGTTACATTAGTAATTTTGAGTGAAATGTCTCAAAAATTTATTGATTGATTGATTGTCATATATTTGACACAGACATTCACACATTCATACAGACAGTCACATTAGACCCTAAGGGTGACTTTGATGATCAATAACTTCATGTAGGGCCATCATCAGGTCAGATTATCCATTTATCCAATACTTTGGTCACAATGTGAATGTCTGTGTCCCACAAGTAGCCAAAACCTACAGTATTAAAAAAATGTAAATTAACAAATCTCATTCAAGCTCATTCTTAAGCTTGAGTTTTTATCTGATTGTCAATGAAACAATGAGATGCCGCTTCCTTTGTTGTTTTTAGTCTGATTATGTGGACTAGTTCATATTCTTGTGTTTTTGCACTTCAACAGGAAGCTGGGAGATATCCTGCTTACAAGGAGATGGTGGCAGAATACGGCTGGCTCGACAAGTGTATGTTGACTGTTCCAAAAATTGTATTTATCACAAAATATGATTTTACAAGTGTAGAGACAGTGTTTAGCAAAATAATGAAGATGTGACCTGATGATTTCGAGTTTAAAATTCTTATTTACATTTGCAGTGCCACATGTTGGATTCTTCTAGGAAACCTTACTTAAAAAAGGGAACATTGGCCACATGTAGTCTGCCTGTTCTAAAACCCTGTCATTCAATTTATTCACAGGACTCAAACTCCTTGTTTTCCACTAAGATATGAGCACTTCTGAAAACAGGCAGAGATTAATTCAGTGTACTCAGAGCACAACCTGACATCTGGGTCAAGATGCAGAGTCATTTTGGAGTTTCATTTAAGAAAAAAACAGAAGAACCCCTGGTTCATGTTCGGTCTATCAAAAGCTTAGAGGATTAACAGGACACAAGGGCAGACAGGTTTTAATCCAGACAAAGCAGACTGTGTAAAAAAAAGAAAGAAATGAAGCTTGCTGTACAAATCTTATTCACTTTAGCAGCTTTTGTGTGTATGTGAGTGTGTTGTTGGAGCAACTGGACAGTTTCATAATGTAATGCACTTGCACAATATTACTTTAAACACACTCTAATCCCCATACTTCATTTTAATTCTGGATTGTTTTCGACAGTGGCCAATGGGGGCCCTGCTCCATCCTCCCAGGGTTCAGACTCCAACTCCTCTGCGTCCTCGCTGTCCTCCAGCACCCCTCTCAGCTCCCTCAGTGGTCTCTCCCAGGTCCTTTTCCCTCCTGTCTTTGGCACAGAGATGGTAGACGTTGCCATCTCCACAGAGGACCGCTCTCGATGTCCAAGCAGCACTGAGCGAACTGCTGACACCGCCATACAGACTGACCCCCACCCTCCAATCTTCGTGGACAACTCCTCTACCCACAATGGGTCGTACCCTGACAGGCTGGTTGCCACAGAAAGCAGTCGGACTGTAGGTGCCACAGTGCTGCTGAAGGACACAGTCATACGTGGGAAAGGGGAAGGACCGAGGGAGATGGGAGGAGTCGGGGAAGGAGGGCGGGGACGGACAAGGACGCTGTCAACTGGGGACCAGGAAGTTGTGAAACACTCACCTAAGACGGCAGCGCTGATGGCTCTGAGCAGACCAAGGAAACCCATCAGACGTTCCCAGAGCCACATCACTGTGTCAGGTGAGACTTGCAGGCTCAATAAAATTTGCTAAACAAAAATGGCGTAACATATAAAAAGTCATTTTAGAAACAGCATCTTAATTACATAGTTTGACTAATAGAGAGCACTGGTGAGTTTATTTTTCAACTGCAAAATGTCCAGGATATATCTTGGTCATGTCATGATTTTGGTCATCAAAATTATTATTAAAGTATTTATATTTATATAAACAATCTCGACCCAAGCTAGCAGCTCTGTGAGGCTGTAATGCTCATTGTGAAGAAAAGCAAACTGTTGAACAAAAGTTGAGATACAAAATTTGTTTTTTTTTTAACAGTTGTGGAACGATTGGCCAATGTATCACTGTCAGATTTTATAGACTCCTATATATCCAGAATCAGTCAGGCTATACTCTGTATTGTGGTTGTTGATTGTAGTGGCAGTATCATCCATCTCAACAGAGAAATCAGCTTTTCTTGAATAATAGCACAGTGAGTGCTGCGGCCACAGTCAGGTTCAGTTCTTGAGCTGATTTTTGTTACAGTGCCTGCATTCACTGTGTAATGAGATCCACTCTCAAACATCCTCTTCAGATCTTTCTGCAGGGCAGCAGCCAGTTTAATGACCCCTTGTCCCTCTATCACTCTAGGAAGTATACAAGAACATCCAGACTCCACATGGCTGATTTAAGCTGCAGCCAGAATTTGTCCAAGAGCACAAAGTTAATGCAGCCTCATGATTAATCACTGCCCTTTACTCTCACTTGCTGTACCTCTGTGAGAAATGAATAAGAACAAGCATATGGAGAAATATCCATCCAAACCTTGGCGGGGCTGTTGAGTTATTAGCCTTTCCTTTTCAATTTATCCAGCTCATTCATACCTCCAGGACCTGGTGGAGGCTTGAGGGCAAAGCCCAGGGCTGATTGGGCATTTGTTATGTAAGCTGGAGCACTTCACTGTAGTGCTCTCAATAGATGGGGGTGTGTTGAGGTTGGTGTAGCTGTAATTCATCAGTGTTACTGTGATACTTTCCACAGTGGCAGATTTACTGCAGTGAACAGAGGAGCTGACTAGAATAGAGATGAACAGTCAAAACTCATAAAGGAGAGTGTGTATCACCCAGTGTTATTGGCTAACTGTTAACAATAGAAGAGTACAAAGCCTAATGAATTGTGTTTTCAACACCCCACACTGATATGCAGAATGTCCTATTCTTGCTATGGTTCATCAACACTTGTGGACGATTTTTGTAGATTAACTGCAGCAAGGGTTACATGCAACTGCCACCTCTAAATTAGCTGGAATTACTGAAATTACTTATTTACATTAAAGTAAAAGTCTGTGCAGGCTCCACACACAATGTTAAAATCAGTTCAAATAAGTCATATTTCAAAGCATTTATTTGGCAAATCTATCTGCATTGACTAGCTATATTGATGTAGAGGGACTTAGCATTGAATCAACTCTATTTTGTCATCTTTTTGTCCCTTCTTTAGAGGACCGACAGAAGAAGAAGAGGCAGCAGAAGGAGAAGAGCTCGGCAGGGGGTAAAACTAGCCTGCAGCGCTCCAAAACCTTTGTCAACCTGTTATTTAAGAAGGACCGTAAAGAGAAGTGCAGCTCTAAGTCACAATCCCACCACGCTGACAAAGGTGAGACTGCAGTCACGTGACATTTTTTTGTCTTTTTCCCTGGCACATGTTCTGATTCCTACAAAGCAAAATCTAGTCTAATGTTTTTGAGCATTTGAGGTTTCCATGAAGCTTAAAATTTCTGTTTGCATATAAGTATAAGTGGTCATATGTGTTGGGGAAAATATAAGTCATAGATGGTTAGGTGAAATGTTTATTTTGTATGAATTATTTATTCTTATTTAACATCTTACAGTGTAATATACATGATGCTCAGGACAAATTGGTCCTATGTTGATTTTTCATACAGACCTAAATTAGAAACACATTGTCTCATGAAAAACGACTACATGTAGAGTTGTATTTGAAGCAGAATATAACCAAAGGTTGAGAATCTCTGTGCGGACAGTTCTGTTCAGGTACCTGAGATTATCTATATAAACAGGCAGATTTACTGGTCTCGGTGAAGAGAAAAGACTTTGCTTGAGTGCTAAAGCCCATTTCATGTTTTCTTTCTTAATTATATGTTGATTAAAGAGCTGGATTTGTAAAATTTCCTTAATTTTTGTTGAGTTTTCGGAATGGAGTAAGAAACTTTTTTGTGTTTTTGGAAGGGAAGATTTTTTACTGCATTATATTTATAAAGCTTGGAAAATAAAACAAAGTTCTTTGTTTGCAATGTAATGTTATATGTAGACAGACATGTTCTTGTCTGACAAATGTTATTCCTCTGCAAATGTATTTGTGGTGTCTTATAAGTTCATGTGGGCAGGGTTTCACATTTGCATGACAAACTAACTGCACACTTTTCAAAAACTCATGGCACTGTCATCATAATTTGGGGTTACATCCACTGAATATTGAAATAAACTAATTAAAAATCTTCCCCTGAGTGGGTAAATGTTTACTTGTGTCCAGGTAATGTAATTTGCTCTGAGCATATTAGTGTCAAGGTAATGATGTGGTAATGAATAATTGTGAAATGGTTGACTTCCACTGGAAATAGATTTAAAGCATTTGATGCCATCTGCAGATTTTCTTGTTTGCATCTTTTTTTATTTCAGCTGTAACTTTAATTCCTTAGATAAGGAGAGGGGTCGAACTTTCCAGCTCTTGACCTCCCCGAGGGAATCCCGCGCTGGGGTTAGAAGCAACAGCCCGCAGCCCCGACCCGAGACCCTGCAGTACATAGAGGACATGGCAAAGAAACTGCTCAGCCAGGATGAGGTGGCTGCTGTGATGAGACACTGTCAGCGGGTGAGCTCCTGATCTCTAACACCTCAGTCGTACTCTCCTGTGTGCCTGTGTGTGTGTTTTTTCCCGCCACTGAATGAAAATCACCTGGACTACTGGAAGGCTTAAGTGTGCTGTATTGTTGCCTGAGTGTCCTTTAGTGATAGATGTGTCTGGCAGTGACTGTGACAAAAGACGGATTTTGGCCTGTCATTTATGATTAGCATCAAATATCAGCCGTCATCTGATCCCCTTGTCTCTCTTGGGCCATCTCACACTCATTGGCCAATTTCAGCGGATCAGCTCCTCGGTCGGCCCTTTGCCACCACTGCAGAGGATATCAAGTCCACTTAGAGCACAGTATTATGAATGACCTCTTAATATAATATTTAACACCACTGAAAACAGCTGAGTGCAGTGTTGTTCTTAGAAAGGTCTATGTTTAATGTGCATACAGAATATCAGAAGACAACCCAAACCCCAATCTAAAAATGTACTTGTGTGAAGAAAACCGACTATAAATATACCATACTGAAACTGAACTATAAGTGTAAAATTGGAATCCTTGAGTTGTCTTTTTCTTATTCTTCTCCTCTAATTTTCACACCAATCTCATCTCTTCTTCAGTTTTTGTCTGACAATGTGATTGAGGATTTAGTACGTCCCCTTTTGGCAATTTTGGACAGGCCAGAAAAACTGCTGCTTCTCAGAGAAATAAGGTGAGATACACAGAGTATTTGTACAGTATAATACTGTTTGTATATGTATACATACTCTATAAGTATGTGTTATTGATGTGAGCATATCCTCTGCAGAATGCTGATACCTACGACTGAGTTGGGCCGGTTTGACAGCATGGTCATGCCCTTTGAGCTAGAGGCGTATGACATTCTCAAGAGTCGCTCCAGTAAGCAGAGGAATGTACTTAACAACATGTTTTTTTAATTGATGCAGCTTCTGTTTGCATGAAAGCAAGGGTGTAGGGTTGGTCACAGAAGTGGGTGGTAGTCACAGATTCTTCAACAAAAAAAAAAAATTTGAAACCCCCCCCCCGGAATTCAAATAGAAATTAAAAAGAAATTGAAGGGTCTTTTTTCTTACCTGAAAAGTGTAAAACAAAGTAACTCACTGCTACTCATACAGCTTACTGTAATTGCTGAATATAATTATAATATAATTATAATATATAATGAATGTAATAATTGAAAATGACCCAGCTGAATATATTAATATCTATATCAGCTCATCTCATCCTAAAAGAGTAAGAAATGTAGTCGTTAAAAAACACAGGGAAGATTACACAAAGCAAAAAAATTTATTTATTTGTTTATTTCTTCTTAGTGCGTTCACCAGCTCTGCGCTCCCCTCGCAGTGGAACCCCTCGACGTCACCTCATCACCCCAATCCCAGGTACATGAGCCTTTTCTCTTCTTTTTCTTTCTAGACCTCACCTCTTTCTTCTTACTCTCTCTCTGTCTGGTTGATGGCCTTTCTCTCATCCCAAAGGAATACGAGATACACAAGGGGCTTAAACCTCTCACCTTTCCTTTCCTTCTTCTTACCCGCTCCTCACCTCACTTCTTTCCTGCCTCGTCTCTTGTCCCTGGTGTCAAACTGAAACAGCTCCTATCCCTGGCATCCCATACGCACATATCCACCCCCCGACCTCCAATAAAACACACATAAACACACAGACACAGACACAGACACAGACACACACATTAAATATATCAGGTTTCCTGTGCCTGCGCTGGAGCGGAGGCTTGTGTTACATCTCTGTGGCCTACAGAAAGGACCAAGACGTGGCTGGTTGGCCGGTGTGACACTTCAACAATGCAAAGATGCTTTGAGCATTTTCCTCTTTCAACAGCCATTGAGACACAATCAATAGAGTCTCACTTAGACCGACTGCAGCCATCTCACTTTCTGAGGGCGCTGGTTAGGGGTCAAAGGTTCAGCATCATGATAGCAGAAGGAAGCTGACATGGCGTCACTGTGGTGCCAGTGTTTAGGAAGGTTGAGATGGCTGACCTTATATCGCAACATGCAGTGTTGGGTTTTTGACATGTTTTGTCCTGTTTAGGAGTTGTATATCTGACTCCCTGACTTCTCAATAAACTACTGAATTATACCTCACCAAACAGTATAGTTAGCCCCGAGGGAGGAGAAATTGGATATCAGAAGAGGTTAGAGGTGGACTTGTGCCGCACTGAATGTCAGTTTGATGCTGTGTTTCAGTTTTTCTTTCGTAAACTAATGTTCAAAGCAACTGCTCTCCAGCTACTGGTCAGGTGTGTTCTGCAAGGGGGACAATTAAAAGCCAAAAAAGGGTCTCATGCACTCTGAAAGATGTCCCACAATTCCCCTTTCTCTTCACTGTCTTTAGTATAGAGAAACATCCCAGGTATTTCTACCTACCCAATGAGAAGAGTGCAAGTGATGTTGGAGGTTGAGTTGCATTGTGGGTAATGAAGCATCAGATTTTGACAAAAAAAATGCATGAAAATAAAAGGACAATATCTCTGGTTCTGCTGCATCGATCTGTCCATCATGAGTCTATGTTATAGGAGTGAAATGCTATATCAGTGGAGGTATCTTTTAGCTCATGCTGACCTGCTGCTTTGACTCTGAATAATCTTCATTTCACAGAAGTTCCACATCTGGAGGAAAATTCTACTTTTGCTTTTTTTTTTTACTGTTTTTATGTTTGTCCAGACTACAGGGGTGGGTTCCACCTCCAGCCGGTCCATGACACACCGCGGGAGCGTCAGTTGATTGAGGAGCTGGAGAGACTGCGTTTGTCTGGAAAGCAGTCAGGCCATCTGCCTCCATCCCGTGCCTTCACTCCCTTGCTGGATGTACCTGTGGACAGCTACTTCTCCTCCACTGTCCATTCCCTGAGCCCCTCACCCACCCACAGCTTCCTCCTCACAGAATCACCACACAGCACCCAACGTGGGCGACAACCCCATCGCTCCCCAAACAGAAGAGAGAACGGGGATGAGGTCTCCTTATTGTCCGTGTCTGACCGAGGAGATGTGGCTCCTGAACGAGGGAGGTCACCTGTGAGGAACGGCCGTGGGCGAGTGAGGAGGGAGGCCAGTCCTGACAGTGTAGATGGCAGAAGGAGCAGGCAGGAGGGCTTCACAGAGGTCAGCGTACGTGTTCCTTCACAGCAGGGAGGGAGAACTCCACTGGCTGATGTATTTGAGCCCTCAACAGACAAAAGCCCCTCCACAGGCAGAGGGAGCAGTCAGCAGGTAAATAGACATTTACAAAATGGTCACGGTGTGAGAAGAAGAGCAGCTCTGCCACCTGAGGAATATGAAATTGCCACTTTGACCATCTCAAAGGCCAAGCAGTCACTGGGTGAGTACAAGACAGAAACACATGCATTTTGAAAGCTGATTAAGTGAACTGAATATACTGTATTTTCAGTAATTTCTTGGTGCCAGCATTTAAAATTGTTTTAAATCTGTGAACATGTTTGTTCAATATGCTTGCGAGCAGAATGAAAACTGCCAAACGACTATGTAAAGCTGTCTATTTTAATGTTTGCAGCCTCCCATGTTCATCACATAGCCAGCAGAGGTCAGGGCATCACTTACTACTTAACTGAAAGGGATTTGGAGGAGTCAGATGATTTAAAGTTGGCAGAAAAAGACCAAAGAGATTATGTACACTATGGGACTAGTTATCATACAGAAATCTGGTAACATCAGGCAATCCTTCAGTTTTTTATGATTTTCCTTTGTTTACAGGTATTAGTATCTCTGGAGGCATGGAGTCAAGGGTCCAGCCTGTGATAAAGATTGAGAAAATCTTCCCAGGAGGAGCTGCATCTACAAATGAGGCTCTGAGGGTGAGCAGTAACAGTAGATCATAAAAAAAGAAAAAGATATTTTGCAAAAAATGGGTGGCAATTGAATGACAAAGAACTAAGGAAAAGAAAAATGATGATTATGATTCTAAGCCTTGAGGTAAATTCAACATGTTAAATGTAATTATGTCTTTTTGCCATAAATATTGTGAATGTACTTCTGTTCCTTTATAACACCCTGATTTTAAAGCATATTAGATATCCATCCAGGTTGGAGTGTATTACGTACCTGTCAGACCTCTGTGCATTGGTTATGAGTTGTTGTTGCTATATGTATGCATGTCTATGACAGAGAGGTTGAACGAGTGCAATGAGGAGTGGAGAGGAGATGAGTGGAGAGCATTCTCAAGTAGCCCATCACCTCCATTATTGATGAGGTACATGCATGCTAGCCTGCTAATGTATTGGTAATATATTGCCTGCACAGAAACTTAACAGTCCTCTATGATCTTGGCCTTGTTCACTTAAACACACATGATACACACACTCATTCACTACAGTTAACCACAGGCTAAGTCTTTAAGTTCTAGAGTCAAAGACACAGCGGTCAAACAACACTTGCATTGCAAAAGAAGTGTGTGTGGTTGAAAGTGTCTGAAACCAAATATATACTTGCAATAATACTGTATTTACTCAGACGGGTTAATTTGCATGTGTTTCCCTAACAGCTCAGCTGACATTAGCTGACCTGGTCTAATGCCTGATGAGAGTGTCAAACATCGGGGGGATCCAGTGTCTGCTCAGCCTTTCAAATTCAAAGAACTTCTCTTACAGCATCTTTGTAAACACATACATGCCTACACACACACACATTCACACAAATACCACACATATACACAGACACACATTATGCGCCCAAAGTAAGAGAAGATATAAAATAAGAGAATGTAAAAAAAATAAAAAAAATTGCAACGGGTGAGTAAAGTGTCAGGAATGGCACAGATGGAAAATGAAGCAGGGTATTTATATCGGATGCATAAAAAACCAAAACCTTGAAAAGACTGAAACAATACTAAAAGTCTATAGACATGCTAATGGCTCCGTTTTGTACAAAGGCACAGTGGTGTTTTGAGCTATACGCTTAAATCAGTGTGCTAACATAGTAACAAAATAACAATGCTAACATGCTGATACTAGGCAGATATAATATTTACAATGTTCAATGTTCAATTTGTCTCGTGATGCCAATCCATCCAATAGTTTTTGAGACATTTCACTAAAAACCACAAACCTCAACCTCATGGTGGCGCTAGAGGAGAACTCAGGGGATTACCAAAGTGACTAGGATACGTAATCTTGGAGGCATGAATGTCTGTGCCAGATTTTGTGACAATCCATCAAGCAGATGTTGAGATTTTATTCAGGATAGAGTTCTTGAATAACTGTACCAAATGCCATGTTTCATCTAATGGTTGTAAAGATATTTCAGTCTGGACCAATTGATGGACCAACCAACCGACATACTGACATTGCTATCCCTAAAGCCATGTGACATCAGCATGGCTAAAAACAGAGAAGTTATTGGTTGGAAGCCTCAGATTTGTTATCTGTACCTGACACATCATATTTAGGCATGTCAGCTCGCTTGTATCAGCTCTCTGGCTTAGTACTATCTCCCCCTACTCTGCAAAGGGAAGTGAGACCAGGGCAGCTCAGTGGTAACATGCATCCTGTCTCCTTAGACTCACATGATAACAGACAATCAGTGAAGAATGTTGTTTTGTGCATGTGTGTATGTATATATATATATATATGTGTGTGTGTGTGTGTGTGTGTGTGTGTGTGCGTGCGTGTGTAAGAGCGTGCATGTGTGTGTGTGTGTGGGGTCATGTACACATACTTTCCTGTTCATTAGGCTCTGCCACCTGCTTTTATCTGGACATGAGCCTACATTTAACTGAGTGTGAATAATGGCGTTGTGCCAGTGTGTATTTAACTGTGAATAGTTTTTAATTGGAACTACTGTTCCATTTACTGAAGAAATAGCCCGTTATGAGAACTGTTAATATTGTGTTTTGTGAATTATCCAAAGTAACTGGGACCTGGATTCCGGCTAATTTTTAGCCATGTTAGCGGTGAGGCATCATAGATGGTAATGTTCACCACTCGGATTGTTTCTGTTGTTTAGCCTACCCTCAATGATATATATGGGATGTCTGTATAATGCAGTTTCAACAAAATCTCAACATTAACGCCTTCATGAAGAGAGAATTTATCACAGGAGTTTTGTTAATTTCAGATTTGTGTTCCTAATAAACTGTCAACTGACTACATGTCTGCTCCCATTAGCTAAATAATCTAGTTGAATATATTTGTAATGGCCTGGTAAATGAGCGAATGATTCACTGATCCTTTCCTGCAATCTGTAGTAATTTTTTTACAAGCAATGCTATTTTTGGATTGTGATGTCCATTGGCTAGAAAAGAGGAAACCTCGTAAAGCGCTCCATAAATGGCTGTAAAGAGGATGGGACAGATTAGGCTGCGATTTATTTAATTCAAATAAATTACTTTTCAAAAATGAAAAAGCACTTTTTAATCTCTTCTTTGGTTAAATGGATCTAAATCTTTTGATACTGTTCTCACGGAAGACTGTGAGGTTCATCTGACATGCTGACACCAGACTGTCAGCTGAACTGTATGAAAACCTGTCAGGACAAACACAGGGCAGCACAGATCTAACCTCCTCTCATGCTACCCAAATATATGTGACCTATAACAGAATAATCTGGTACAGAGTACAATCATCTCTTTGTGTCTAATGACTGGAAAGGAAAAGGGAAAGGGAAAAAGATGTGATTGGTGGAGATACAACAATGGCCATCGGCCTTGTGTGTATCTGTGTTATGTGTTACTAACCTTCACTGAGGTTGAGCGCACGAGTCAGGTGCATCCTCGGCAAACGCTGATGACATCAGAGGAAGTTCCTTTCCTCAGGGCTCCAAAGATTCACCACTCTCTGCTCACATCCTGCAGGAAGCACCGAGCAAACGGTTCTAACTGTGCGTGCGTGCGTGTGGTTGTCTCAGTGTATTTTCTTTTTTCAACAACCTCGTGCTGAAGGGGAAACTTCATATGTGCACTTGTGAAGGCCTTCAGTGTGAATATATTAAAGTAACGGGAGCGCCCCCAATTCTCTCTGGCATAAATCAAGTTCTCGCTAAGGGAAACAATCACTGCAGATTCATGGAAACTGTCCATAATCTTGTTGAGACAGATCGCTACAGAAAAAAGGGAAGAAAATGATAAGTAATGTAATCATGAAATATGAGTAATCTAATCCTATCTAATGTTTTTTGGAGTTTACATGGAGCTTTGCATGTTGAATTCATCTGTTTACCTGTGATTGCATCTCCAGGCAGGGTATGAGCTGTTGTCCGTGGACGGTGAGAGTCTGCAGGGAGTGACACATCAGCACGCAGTCGATGTAATCCGCCGCGCATTCAGCAATAAGGCAAAAGACCCGATGGTTTTTGTGGTCAAGGTCCCTACCACCCCTCACCAGCCCCAGGGGACCTGCTGACTAACCTCCGTGGGTCTCACAGCCACACTGCAGCTGAGGCATGAAGGACACCAAAAAACCTACAGCTCCTGTGGGAGTGAATAAACTACAGGATTCACTCTGTAAGAGAAAATATGACACAGGTGGAGCTCTGGTCATAGTGGAGAGGAATGGATGCACGGAAGCATCAACCCTGTTAAAGGCAGAGTTCTGACAAGAAGTGAAGAAATTGGTCGGAAACAAAGAAACATGTTGGAGCGGTTTTTTAAGACTGATAAAGTAGCTTATTTATCAGGATAAAGATTGTTATAAATCACTTTTGCTATGATGAATGTAAGATACTGTGTTGCCCTGTATGACTTTTGTAACATTCTTAGTGTTTTTAGCAAAACATTTTACTGAACGCATACATTGCACATTAACTCAATCAAAAGTAAGCAATTTAGTGTTTTCTAAAGGGTCTTTTATGATAAGATCGTATGGTTCATGAACTCCTCCTTGGTTGAAATTGTGCCACTGTTTGACACGTGGTAACCTTGCCTTGCCTAACCTCTGGGCACTCTGATTGTGAAGCCAGTGGTCTGCACATTTCAGTTGGAGGATCTCAGTCCAGCAGCCGTTCAGGCCCGCCAGAGGGAGATTACCCCAGCCTGCGTTATGAGATTTATAGATTTATACCCAGATTAAACCCCTGTATTATGTCAAAACTGATAGTTTGGGTTTAGTGGATGTCTCTGGGGATTATTACAAATTGCTGCTCAGTAATTTTTGTGCTGTTTTTTTCTGGCAGAAGTGCTTGTGCTCTGGAGCAGTCTGCCACTTTAGAGGCTTAATTACACCATGCTGTGGACTGAGCTTATGCAGACATGTGGAGGAGTTGGAAAAACATGTCAATGAGAAATGCAGGACATGGAGGCCGGTGGCACAGTTTGAATCAAAGTAGGCTGGAGGAGATATGAGCTGGAAGATAACTGGAATATAGTGTGCATAGTGCCTTACTTCTGCAGATGGCCAGTGGGGAAAATACTGAACAAACTTGGTTTTAACAAATGCTAGAAATGCTCAAGGTGAAATGTTTTAATCCAGGCATGCAATTAAAGTTAAAGATGAAATTGAGTGTGTCTATGCCTTTGAGATATTACAGAGTACTTCAGATGTTTGACTTTAATGCAATATGTGCTCATTCAGTACACTTTTCTCACCATCAATTTACTTCAGGTTAAAAAAAGCAAGTAAATCAACAGTCACTTTGAGGTGTGACAACTTGTTCTTTAATTAAAAACACAGTCATTTGTACAAGAAATGTACACATAAAAATATACATTGACAACTACATACTTTATGAATTAATGAAGACACGACGTAAGCAAACATATAAAAAATGCACACAAAAGGATGAAAAAAATGCCACAAAAAAAAGAAATGTGTTACGTTGCTTTGGTCTAATCACAGTGGCTACATTTTCAATAGACACTTTGTCTAAATAAAAGACAATGTCACTCTGTTATACTATTTAGTGTTTTACATATTTACACAGAAAAATGGTTATGGAACAGCACAGAGAAGTGAGATGTGAAGGAAAAAAAAAACATAAGTCTGGGATGCACGCAGCACTTTTCAGTGAGGGAGTCAGTTTGATTTGCAGCACCTGTGCTTGTTGTTAATCTGTACCTGTGCTGCATCCATGGTGAGTGAGTACCAGTCTAGGTCTGGTGAATATGGTTGGACGAACCATGTTCCATTCAAAAGCCACTTACCTGGGCTTTATGTTAACAATTTATGCACAGTGCAGACTTTTAATATTCTGCAATATCTCTTAAACCACACTGAATGTGGTAACGTCAGGTAAAATACAGACTGATCAAATTTTCTGAGAGGGAAAACATAACACTTTATTGGTTTGCATCAGCTCTGACCTCAACTTAATGAGGAAGTCACTCAAGAATCACCCGTCTCATGCATTTATAAAGGGATGACATGCACAAGACGCAATGATGAAGACATGGATCTGTGTGATTTTATGATACTGATAATCAAATGAAAGATCAATCAAAATGGAGAAACAACAGGTCAAAACTAAGCCCCAAATAAAAGCCCCCAACTGCTTAATCAGCTGCAAAGTTTGGTCATCAGATAGTGTATGTTTGTGTCACACAGATTATATAATGTAAACAGATTTTCATGCATTACAGTATTAGGTGCACTCTGTCTATGCTGCTGCCTCCATTTGTAATTGATCCATCATTTGAAATATTGGTATGTGATAGATATAGATATATATATAGAAGTCTTTATACTTTGTATATTAAACCCACACTTATACCAGTACTACAACAAAATATCTTCAGGTGCTATATATAAAAAAATATACAACATCTTGTCCATTATATAGATTTCCATTTAACTATTATTCCATGATATAGACTCTTTGTAAAATAAAAGTTCTCAGCCCACTACTTTTTCCATAGAGACCCGCCATGCCACTGTGAGAAAACAGAGCAACCCCACAGCTGCAAATGTTAACATCCTCCTCATCGGTTTATATTTAGGGCTTTAACAGCCGACCTGCCTTCAGGACATCCAGTGCTGGAGCTACTGCATCTGCAAATTCCAATCTCACCGTTATCTAAGCCAGCTTCTTCTGAAATCTGATATAACAAAGACATGCAGACATGCCAGTCTCACTACCTGTATAGCAATCATGGAAGATTATAGTCTAGGGGAGACTAGGAAGACTTAAAAAGTGTTATTTGGCTTTGGGCTGCCAAAAGCTAAATAAAGAGCGCTAATGGAAAAGAAAGGGAACAAGTGGAAAATCTGAATAAGCATGCCTACCGCTCAAACTCCGTCTTAAATCTCCAAGTGCCCTGATGACCAAACTGAAAGAATATGCTCCATTTTTAGTTTCCTGATACCGACTGCTGAGGTGATTTTCACTGTTAGAAAAATAGTTGAGTAAGAAGGAGGAGGATCAGCAGCGTCTCGGTGATATCTCCCATGCTATGCTCTGCTGCCGAGTGCTACATAACTGTAAAATGTAAATGTTTATCTCAGAGCTTGTGAATGAGTTGACACATTGATCAAGTGCAACAACGTGACTGTTGGTGGTCTAGAAAACATGACCGGCGGTCACATAAAGCATCTCCTTTGAACGTTTGGTTTCTGTGTCCTCTGCGGTTTGGGGTAATTACAGAATAGGATGTCCACATGTAAGCAAACCCAGAGCCAAATGTCAAAACAAGTTTGTTTAAGTTTGATGATTTGCTTCACAAGAAAGAGCAGGGAAGTTGTGCAAAATAATACCATGTTTCCCTTGGTGAGCAGGTTCATTGATTGCCAGTGACGACTATTTATACTGCATTTCTCTGGAGTGGTAACAGTCACAATACATTCCTTTTTCAAATACACACTGCTGAGGAAACACCTCCAAAACAAAACTATCCTTATCCTTTTTTATAAAATGCAATGAACCTCTGAGCAATATAAAATAAAAACAGTGGATGATGTAATATTTGGTGTTATTTTCCCTTTAGCAGTTATTTGGAGAACAAGCGCTTGTTGTTTGTGTCGCCAATGAGCACAGTTTGGATGGGAGATGAGGTCATCATTAATAGCCAGCAGTTGTGGTGTTGATGTTGATGGGACAACTGTCATAACATGCATGCTGGTGGCCAGGCGTATAATCTCATGTGCTACCAAGAAAACTGTGACTGCGCTTTAACCAGACTGCTGTGCGTAGTAGTAACATTTTTTGCTTTAAGTTCCCATCAATGTTCGATACCCTGATTTGAACGTGGTCTAAGAAAGAAACACTTTTTTTCAACTGCGTTTGCTCCCACAGAAGGAGAGAAGTCTTTGTGCTGGCTTTGTAGTGGGGTACAACCCATTAAAAGCGCCACGGGTGGAAACCTCATAAGGATTTATTGGAGAACACCTATTTAGCAGGAAGTAAGACTTCACCATTGGGAGATCTTTCGCCCTTCTGACAGTGACGAGTAGTGAGTGTTAACTCAGTGGTCCAGGTAAAGCCGTGATGAAGAGTTGATTGGGTTACATCATCAACAGAGTCTTTTATGAGTTGTGGTCCTGTGTGTTTCTGTGCATATATTACTGTAAGTGATAGTATGTGTGTGTTTAGATCTCAGTGGCAGTGATTTCCTCAAAGTGGATGTCGTTGCTGCCACTGTGAACCTCATAATCCTCCATGTCCCTGTTCTCCAGCTCCAGACTCAGCTCCCTCATCACTCGTTCAAGATCCCGGTTGCGACGGTACATTTGGATGTAGTTCTGCTGCAGCTGTTTCTGGTAGCGAATTACCTGAGTGAAGGAAAAAAAAACAGTATCTGAGTAGGTAGGGAAGTTTGTGGATACGTTTTATTGCCTATACATTCACTGCTGATGAATAAAAATGACAGATGACGAAGACTTAAAAGTAAATTCACATGGAGTGAATCTCTTCTTCCTTTTTACCTTTTCCTTCTCCTCCTGCCAGACTCTCCTCTCATCCTCAAACCGTGACAGTTGCTCCTCACTAGTCCTCCTCTCATACATGAGCTCAGCCTTCAGCCTGTCCACCTAAGCAAAAGAGAGAGGAAATGTTAGAAACTACAGTGTTAAAGGTACTCATTATCCATAAATGCCCCTGTGATTGCTTTATTACTATAATATATTATTCAAAAATTAATAGTAATGCATTAACACCTAAGCAGTACTTCAATGTCATTAACAGTTGAGGTGCAGCCTCAGTTTTAATCTGCAAAGCAATGAATACTAATACGAAATTAATGTAGTGGAGTAGAAAGTACAGTATAATAAGGCATAAAACGTCATAGCATAGTAAGGCAAAAAAACTTAATAAATACATTATAGTATAGTAAGGCATAAAAAGGTCAAAACATCATAGTATAGTAAGACATGAAATGTGAAAAAAACATAATATTATAATAACGCATAAAATTTAAAAAACGTCATGTTATACTAAGGCCTGAAATGTCAAAAAACGTAATAGTATAGTAAGGCATAAAAATGTCAAAAAATGCCAAAAACATGCAACTCCACACAGAAAGATCCAAAGATTTGATTCGAACTTAATTAGACACTACAATCTAATTACTGTACTACAGGCCACCCCATTAAAATGCTTTAGCATAGTGATGTATAAAAACATCAGTGTATAGTAAGGCATAAAAACATCAAAAAATTTTATAGTATAGTAAGGCATAAAATGTAGTGGGTTGAGCAGGCGCCCAATATGTAGAGGAAACAGTCGCCGCAGTCGGCCCCGGTTCGAATCCCGCATCAGACGGCCCTTTACTGCATGTCATTCCCCCTTTCTCTGCCTCCCCATTTCCTGTCTCTCTCTACTGTGCTATCCAATAAAGGCACAAAAAGCCCCCCAAAAAAATGTCATAGTATAGTAAGGCACAAAATGTCAAAAATCTACACAGAGAGATCCATGGACTGGGCTCAAACCAATGACCTTCTCACTTCAAGGTGACAGCTCTAACCACTGTACTACAGGCCACCCCATAAATCAACTCAAAAACGTCAAAGTATTATATAGTAAGTATAGTAAGGCATAAAAACATCAAAAAAATTTATACTATAGCATAGTGAGGCATAAAATGTCAAAAAATGTCATAATATAGTAAGGCATGACATTTCAACAAATGTCATAGTATTGTAAGACATAAAATGTGAAAAAATCCGCACAGAGAGATCCATGGATTGGGTTTGAACCAACAACCTCACTTCAAGATGACAGCTCTAACCACTGTACTACAGGCCATCCCATAAATCAACTCAAAAACGTCAAAAAATGTCATAAAGTCCACACAGAAGATCCATGGACTGGGCTTGAACCCACGATCTTCTCACTGGAAGATGGCAACGCTAAACACTGTACTATACTGGCCACCCCATAAAAATGCTTCAGCGTAGTGAGGGATAAAAATGTCATAGTATAGTGAGGCATAAAACATCAAAAAACATCATAGCAAGAAATAAAAATGTCAAAAAACACCATATTATATTAAGGTGTAAAAATTTCAAAAATGTCATAGTATAGTAAGGCATAAAAATGTCGAAAAATGCCAAGGAACATGCAAACTCCACAAAAAAAGATCCAAAGTCTGGGTTCAAACCCACAACCTCACTGGAAGATGACAACTGTAACCACTGTACTACAGGCCACCCCATATGAACATGTGAGTGTAGTGACATATAAAAACGTCATAGAATAGTAAGGCATAAAATGTCAAAAAATATCATAGTATAGTAAGTCATAAAATGTCAAAAAACGTTATACTATACTAAGGCCTAAAACATCAAAAAACATCATAGTATAGTAAGGCATAAAAACGTCAAAAAAATGATCTGGATTTGATCCACTGTTTCTATGAAATGTGGTGGAGCTATAAAAAAAACATAATATGTAAATACTCAAGTGAAGTACAAGTACCACAGTATCATAGTACTTGCACTGCTGCAGTGTTTCATTTTCATTACTTATGCCTGGAAAGGATGCAGAAAAACATGTACCTGTTGTCTGAGTCCGAACACTGCTTCTGCATTCTGCCTCTGTGCCTTGGCTTCATCACTCTCTCCTCCCCAAACCAGATGAGTCTCCTCTCCATCGCGGTACACAGAGGGACTGGGACCACCCCTTCCTATCACACCTCTACCCTGTTGGAGGGACAGGTTCATACACTGCCCCTTCATGGTTGCATTTCCAGGTAAAGAGTGTCCACTGTGATTGGACAGGGTGTCTCGGAGCCGGGATGACTCCTCTTCCAAACGGCCTACTTTCTCCCGGAGCAGCTCTGCTTCGCTCTTGCGCCTCTGGAGTTCATTCTCGCAGACCTCCAGCTCCAGAGATCGCGTCCGCATGGCCGTCTGGGCCTCCTGGGATCGAGCCTGGCTGGCTTGCAGTTCAGAACGGGCTTCTCTCAGCTGAGCCTTCAGGACCACAATGTCTCCTGCCTTCTGGCTGAGCTCTGACTGGATCTCCTTCAGCTGCTGCTTCAGGAGGGAGATCTCCCCTGACTTCTGACACACCTGAGGGGACAAGGGAGAGGGAGTTTGAGAGAAAGGTGGAAACGCTCAAAATAAATTGTCAGATCACAAACTGACATTTTGGATTTGCTTGCTCATTAAAAGTAATCCACAAATCCTTTCAAGCGTATAAATTAAATTTAGGAGGTTCATTTAAACCTACTAGGTGTCACCTCTGATTTAATTCCTTTCTTTTGAGGGCATTTTAAGCTTTTATTAGGGGGAACCGGCATGCAGCAAAGGTCTTCTGCCAGACTCAAATAGGGATGATGCAGCTCACAGTCAGCACCTTTAATCACTGACTCTCACCCACCTCCCACTTTGTTTCTTCCAGACGTGGCCCAAGCTGGGTTTGCTCCCTCTGGATGGTGGCACATCTCCTTTCCAGTGTCTCTCTGTCCTGCAGCAGAGAGGAGAAGTCCTCCTGCAGCTTCTTTTTTTCTTGCTGTAGTTGAAAGACCTGACAACACATAGAGATGTGTCTTTTCAAACTATTTTACAAACTAAGACAGATATGTCGATTCATTATAAGACATACACGCGCAAAGATAGAATCCCCAGACTCATCACTAAAGCATGAGACAGCATTAATAAT
This sequence comes from Seriola aureovittata, assembly GCF_021018895.1. Lineage (NCBI taxonomy): Eukaryota > Metazoa > Chordata > Actinopteri > Carangiformes > Carangidae > Seriola > Seriola aureovittata. The sequence continues at coordinate 13,713,357 of NC_079377.1, forward strand.
ATGGAGAAACTCCTAAACTCCTACAAAATGACTGATTGCAATAAATCAAAACAAACTGCTGCACTTCTTGATTAAATATAACTTCAAAAAATTTTCTAACTCTTCAACTGCTTTCCTGACTGATTTTTCCATTTTCCCCACATAAATCTCTGTAGATGTTTTGAGAGGTTTCTAAAAACTTAGCGTACCTGTAACTGCAGCACCTGCTGTGCCCTCTGGGCCTTCTGAGAGGCCTGTTTCATCTTCGTGGCACAGTTCTGCCTCAGCTCCTCCATCTCTCTTTCACAGCGACGCTGCTTCTCCTCATACACCTTTCAGAGCAAAAGACATGGGTGAGTTCTACATCTGTACAGACAGCATATCAAGTTGTTTATTTGGAGGCTTGGTCAGTGTGGTGAGGTGAATGTCTTTACGTCTCACCTGGCAGATAGCAGCTTCATTCTCGTCCAGATTTTCCCTGAGCTGCTGGAGCTCCAGGTCTCGTTCCCTCAGCTTCTCCTCCAGCTCCCTCACCACCGCCTCATAGCCCTCCACCGGTGGTGGCGAATGGCCACAGGACCCGCTGTCCGACAGGGGCTGCCCGCGCCCACTTAGAGACCCAGAACCTGTGCTCTTGCTGGATGAGGAACGTCCACTGTCTGAGTTAGTGTGACCATGGTTCCCACTTCCACCTGATGTGTTTCGGCCCAGGCCTGTGACAGGTTCCAGCTGACCCCCGGAGCCAGACCCGGAGCTGGAGCCCTCACTGGGGGCCAAACTGTAGCCTGTACTGCTGTGAGTAGGGAGGCTGGAAAGGGAGTTCCTCCCTGAATCTGACATGGAGCAGGATTGGCTGTTCCGAGCATTGCGACCGCCACTGTAGGAGTTACGTTTACCTTCAGAGCCAGAACTGCTGCTCCCTCCGTTACCATTCGTGGCGCTGGCGCTGCTAGATCCTCCGAGGGGCAGCAGGAGGTTGAGGCTGGCCTGGCTCTCTGACAGACTGCTGCCCCCTGGTCGTGGTGACAGGTACTGCACAGAGTGACGATTCTTGGGAACGACAGGTTTGAACGCTGTAGGACGGATCAGCACTTTCTCCATGTTCTGAAAGTACAAAATATTTTTAAAAAAACAGCATTAGTAATTGATAAGAACTAAGCTTTGCTAATTAGAAACGGCTGAATAAAACTCATTAGAGAAGGGTGAGTGATACGCTGGCAGGTCACCCCTCCAGGCTCAGATTAGTTTAATTTGGTTTAATTGATATTCATGGCCTTCATTAGGCAATTTTCTTAATGAGTTTCCTATCATCTAAGATAGAGGGAGAAAGTGAAAGAGGAGAGGACAGAGAAAATCTGATTAAAGGGCAGAGAAACAAAGAGGAGGGAGGATAGAAGAGGAAGAGACCAGACAAAGATGGAGTGGGTAAAAAACTCCTCAAATGTTCTGTAAGCATTTTTCTTAACAGTCTTCCTCAGGGCTCAGTAATTACGTCATTGAATGTAAGTGAGCTCTGACATTCATCATGATGTGTCTGCAAGGTGAGTAACTGTCAAACGATCCATCTGAGCCTGTCAGGCCAGTGATTAAGCTTCCCTCTGGATCGATGGTAATAAATACCCAATTAGGCAGGCGAGGTAATCTGCTGTAAAACACGTCAGCACATGCTGCAGAAACGCTCATGTATGTGTTAATGTTTCATGAGTACAGTGTGTATTACTGGGAGAGCAGAGAAAAAAGTCCTTGCTATGATATTTAATGCCAGCATGTAATCTCGAGCTGTAATTAAAGAAAACACTTTCCTATAAATATCTTCAGGTCAGACGTCATGGTCACTTACACAAGAGCACTTATGCACCCAGTAGGGACACTCAAATACTTTCAGTGAGGTAGTGTTTCTACTTTCTATACGTCCCTATTGCCCCAAATGTATGTTGAGTACAGTCATGGTGGATACAGAAAATTGAGGTTTAAGAGTTTAAAAGATTGGATGACATATATTGACTTTTGATGTGGTTGAAAACTCAGTAAAAGTTTTTAAGTGGACCTTCAGTTCAGATATTTTGCCAAAGGTCAAGAAGTTTTTCCATAACCAAAACTATGTAACAGAGACACCACATGTTGTTGTTACTTATAAACCAACATATAAACCCATGCCTACATATCTGCTATAAGCTAAAAATGTATTGACTTGGCTACTTTTTTGGTCTAGCTCTAAAATCTTCTCCTCTTACCTTCTCTAACTGTCCGGACACTGGGATGAGTTTGGGAGGAGGCCCTCCAATGTTGCCGTTCAGAGTCCTGTTGTCCCTTTGGTCCTCCGAGTCACTGCAGGGGCTTGCAGCCACCACCACCAGGTTGTCGTTCCAGTCTCCAACCACCACCTCATTGTTCACATACCCAAAGTTCCCATTAGTGCCACCACCTACTGCTCCTGAAGAATTACCAGGCCGAGGCTGCTTTTTGGTGGGCAGCGGTGGAGGCAGAACCTGGGCCTGAGGCTGCGTTTGGTTGCTGATAACCAGCAGCTGCTCTAAGGAGCTCCCGCTGCGGAGGGTGTTATCCTGAAGCCGGAAGCAGCTGGTAGCCGGCGTGGAGCGGCGTGGTTTGGTGGTGAACTCGCTGGCAGCCCGGCAGTGTCTCTCCTGGTACGTCCGGCCCGATATGAGACTGCTGACAGAACCCATGGCTGTCCCAGAGCTACAGGGCCCACAGGGGCCAGAGCAGGGGCTTGAGGGGGAGTGGGATGATAGCGGCCGGCACTGCTGGACTTCGAGGCCTGGATTGGGGTGGTCAGTCACGGTTAAAGGTAGTGCCTGAACCAAAGCCATGGCAGCCCGACGGCGTCAGACACACCACACACCCTGATGAGAGAGAGAGAAAATAAGGATTTTATAATAAGATTTTTAATTCATACTCTGGATGCAACAGATATGACTATTACATGTGCTCTGTTGAAGAGTTGTATCCATGCATACAGAGTTTTTCATTCAATATTCAAAAGACATAATATTTTTTTCTAACTGCCAATGACATCATAGCCAACTTTAAGGCCATTTAGCCCCCTAAAATTTAATGTAGCCCTCTCAAATAATTTATATTGCCTTTTCTGACTGATTTAAAATTTGACACAGACTCAGGAATCAGAACATACACAAGGATGGCACCAGCACCCAGCAAAGGCTTCTGCACAGAGCTGCACTGTGGGGACAACATTGAAAATCCACTACAGCAGCGTGGATAGTTGCTGCACTGCCACACATAAAGATGAAGAGACGAAACAATGAAAACTGACACCTACAAGAAAAATGTCTTTAAAATATTTCACTAAAGTGTGGAGTCACCAATTGCTATAATGACTGAAGTATCAGGGTTGTAGATGATAAATTCAGAAGTTTGTCATTGATTTTTCTAAGTAGACAGTAAAAAAAAAGTGCAGGATTTATTTCCAGACATAAGAAAAAGACATTGTTTAAACTCAGAACTATTACTGACCAGTGGCTGGTATTACTCAGTAGTCAAGTTTATGAATTGAGTTTGCCATGAAGTTGTATTTTTTCCATGTTATTTTTTCCAAATATTTTTTCCAAATATAGGACACAATTTGTCCCATATTTTCGTACACTTCATGTCCTCAAAATGCTGTGAAGTTTAACTGTAAATCAGCATTAGACTACATTTTTCCTGCACCGCCACAGAAGAAGAGACATCACTGATGTGATGACTCACTGTCTTCACTTTCCATCAGTGTGTGACAGTGTGTGAGATTTAGACCTGAAATGGGAGCGAGAAGAGGAACAGTTTGTGCTTTCAGTGCAATCGAGACAGTTACATTTCAGTCAATCGTCATAAGCATCAGGACACAGAAAAGATTGTGCAAGAAAGTGAGTCTATTCTGTTGTTAGACAGATAAACAGCAGATGCCAGAAGGCGCTCAGGCTGCCAGTGAAAGCCAGTGTCCCTTCACCCATTTTATTGGTTGTTTGTAATAGTCCTAAAAATGTATTTTTTCTCTCAAAATTTACATTTTTAAATCTCGTAATATTAGAACTTCATGATGACTTTATTCTCGTAATATTACAACTTTATTCTCGAAGTTTCAGATTTATTTTTTCCCTCAATGTGGGCCTAATGCTCCATCGAAATATTGATATTCAAAATGTACATATTTTAAAAGAAAACAGACATTGTTCTAAAGGGGGCGTCTTCTTAATCCAGTTTATCTCATACCTGTGACTACAGAGTAGAGAGAGAAACCGTCCAGGTTCAGACCGCCGACGAGGACGTGGACATGCTCCAGTCCTTCATCAGCAGCCTGGACTATCAAGAGTGGCAGAGCTTCCTGGACAGGATGGTGGATCCAGTGAGTCAGTCTCTGTCTCAGACTTAAGTGGCCCCAAATATTGGGCAGTTCCGCCTTCCAGCTGTCAGTGAGGAGCATGCTGGGAGGTGTAGGGATGAACCAGGGTCTGTGTGTGCTGGCTGCTGAGAGCCAGGACAATACAGAGACCAAAGGGTCAGAGGTCATGTCTGCTGCTATGAAGGCGTTGGGATCGGCAGGTAAGACTCTGGCCAATGTAAGAGAGGAGGCAGCAGGTCAGGACGTAGACGCTGTCTTGGAAACAACAACTCAGGAAGTGATGTTTGCTGCCGTCGCTGACAGCATGAGCCACCGTCAGGACAAAGAGAGGAAGTCTGCGAGGATCCGGAAAGACCTCGCCACCAAAATAAGCGAGCAACACTCAGAGTGTGCAGAGCGTCAGCCCCGCCCTCAGGAGCTGAAGCCTTATCCATTACGCATGTCCTCAGAGAAGGTAAGCAGCGACCTGTCAGAGTTTCGTGGATCCTGCCTTCAGGTACTAAAGGGCCTTCTTGCCAAGTTTTTGGCCTTGTTCTCCCCACGGAGCTTCAGCCTGATGACCGGTCCATGCAGATCAAACCTGCCCACCTTGGATTCTGCTGCCTCTGACATTTTGGACATCATGGTCAGTGGTGTAAAGGACATATGCCAGAAGAAGAAGAAATCAAGGAGCGAGTCGACTATACTGCAACAGAGGTGAAGGTTGCTCTGCAGGAGAAACTGCAAGAGTTTCTCACCTGCTACAGAGAAGCCGTGGACGAGGGAGAGAAGGACTACACAGAGAAAGCAAGGACGACTGTGTCCACACTCCAGAGAGAAAGGTCACTATGACGACATCATCAGTCGGTACGTTCAGCTAATGTCCGACCAGGTGATGAGCAGCCTCAGCAGGTTGCTGGAGAGGGACGATGGTGCTACACCACAGAAGAAGAAGAAGAAGAGGAAGAACATAGTGGAAGAACACGGGGCCACTGTGGGGTCTGAGGATGCTAAGGAAGAGGAGGAACGAGTGGACGCCTCCGAGCTGAGGAGGACGAGGAGGCTGGTTCACTTCTTCCATGGTCAGAATCTTCCAGACAGGATCATGGAGGCTTTCTCCGTGAACGAAGGAACCTAAGTTAAGAACCTTAAGTTATTTTTATTTTTTATCTTTAGTCCATTTTATACCTTTATGCCCCTGTGCACATCCACACAACGACAGTGGGATAGGTGCTGGATACCGAACAAAAATAAATAAATGCAATAGATGGAGCACTAAATGTAGCTAAGGAAGACCTGTAATAAAATGTAGTAACATGTCTACCAAAAATAAAGGCAGCTGTGATTCCAGGCTGCAGGTCCTCCTTGTATTGCAGTTAGTAAATGTTAGCATGTAAACACACTTAACTGCGCCTAAGCACAAACCGTTGATGGAATTCAGTCGTCATTCATTTTATTATTTACAGCTGTGCTTTTCTGACTGTAGATACTTTAATTTAAGTATGAAATATTAATTACCACGCTTCTAGCTGACTGTTTCTAATGTGATTTGTGCTTAACATCTCATCCATTTGCGAAAAAATATTATGTGGTAAATAGGTTATGCATTACAGAGCTAATCATCTTATCATAAATTGTATTGCTGTAATTATGTTGAAATGATTAAATAAATAATCTTTACTATTTGCAATATTAAAATGTGATATTTACTTTACGTACAAACTTACAACAATTAAAAGAAATCCTCTTTGCAACAGTGAAGCCAAATTATTTATTGATTTTTCGGCCTGTTCTCACTCACAAAACTCATTAGCCGCAGCCACTTTACAGCTGTTTATTTGACATATTTCTCCTGGGGGAGCAGGTTTCCAGACCCCCCCTGCCAGTGAAGGCTCATCACTCATTAAATACACTCTATATCTCTGGTGAAGCCATTGCTAATTGTCAATGTCATTAACGAGGCAGGAGGAGAAAAAAGAGAAATGATTTAGTAGAAACTGAGGACGATACAGACAGGGGGAGAGAAAATGAGTCACGGTCATCACCGTCTGCAGCTGCTCTGTGATTTTCCTGAATGTCCTCATGTGAACCCAGTGAGCAGGCATCTGTGTATCACATCTAAAAGCGTTTGAAATCTAGTCACTTTGCTGTCTCATGATCACAATGCTCACACGCCTATCAACAAAATCTTTTGAAGAAATGAATAATAGCCGCACTTGGTTGCTGCACTATTTTTAGTGTAAGAAACATGGATACATATTACTAACACAATAAGTGGCAGCAGATTACGCCTTCCATTTGCAGATAGTATTATCAGTGTTAGTTGCCTGTGAGGACAGAAAGAGAGGGGACACATATCCTGATCCTGTCGTGCCAAGCTCAAATCTGTCTGGCCAAGTGGAATAATCCACGCCAGCTATGGCTGCACACAGTCTGCCAGGACTAACACAATCATACAAACTGACACTCATAGACACACACACACACACACACACACACCGTGCATGTACGTGAACATCCATACGCACACAATGGATGCATCAAGGGGCACATCAATCATGAAAGTCCCAAATGAAGTCTTCAGTCTCAGAAATAAATGCCAAAAAAGACAGGGGGTTTTGTTTTGTTTACTGAAACACAACTTAATCAAAGGATTAGATCAGACAGAGTTTTTTTGCCAGATTCCTCGGAAATGTCTGACACGCATGTCTACACAGGAGGTGCAGCATGAGCAGCACGTTAGCAGGGCAGCAGCAGTGCTCTGTGTGTGTCTACACAGGAGGTGTTCAGGCACAGTATTGATTTATAGGTCGCTCACGTTTTAGCAGCACCAAGACACAGTCGCTGTAGGAGTGTAAAATGGAAGAAAATAGACGTAAACATACACTTGGATCCACATTTACTGGCATTTAGCGTGAGGGACATGTGAGTAATCGAGCTGTCTACAAAAATTGTCGGCACAATGACGCCTTAACAGAAGCTTAAAATGATGAAATGGTTGAAAAGCTGCTTTTGCAGTGTAAAGTGGACGTTTCAGATTGTCAGTTTCATGAGGCTGGTAGCTGCAGCCCCAACCAACTCCAAATTGTGGCATTGGAGAGCATTGGCAGGAGGGGCTTTTCAGACACCTTTCAAAGCTCCGACCAGCACTTTGTTTGAAGCATACTGATGCCTTTAGTTGTACTTCTTCAAAACAGGCATTCTGACAGCTACGCCCATTATAGATAGTGATACGCTTAATGTGAGAAAGCAAGGCAGGATTTTGCCTTCTCTCTCAATGTAGAAATTGAAAAATGCAAAAACCAAAAAGAAGCAGTGGAGTGTTGAGGGTTACGAGGTGAGGAGGGCAGCAAAGATGTAGATGGTCCTATCATGCAGCCCTACATGGGGCACTGAGGGGTTGGTATGTACAGTAAATATAGGGTTGGTCTCATTATTTGATCAGTCAGCAGGGTGGTTAAGTTCCTACCAGTTGACTCCATATTGACTAAACTGTGAGCTTGTCTGTAAGGACTTGTCAGGGAGTGAAGGGAGTTGAAGAAAGGAGACAGGCTTGATGAGTACACATGAGTCAAGGAGATAAAGACATGTGCGGTATGTGATCATTTCCCATGCCAAAATAATTACACCTCACAACCTCGTTTCACCTTTTTATCCAGCCATTCCCACCTCTTCTTCACTCCCAGCCCTCACAAGGACCTCTCAGGCAGGCATAATAGAATTAACAACCCTCTGAGACCGTCAACCGTGACCCCCACAGCCCTAACCCTGTGACCCCCTGATGAGTGGAGGGGAGCTGGTTTGATTCTCTCCTCCCACCCTTATGACCTCCAAGGGTCTGGTTTTGTTCTGGCTACTCGGGCAACAAATCTCAAAAGCTAATTTCGCCCTCTGATGTTGCTCACTGGTTATTTCTTAAAAGTTATTGAAGCCCTCTTCCTCTCCTCGGCTGCATTCCTCTGACAACGTGAAAATACCTTTACCATCTCTCCATTGCCCTCATTGCTTCCTCCACCTTCCTCATTACACGCATCCTCTTTTGCTGTCAGCTGCACAAGACAGGCAGAGAGAAACCAGTCATCATCACTAAAAATAGAAAACATCTCAAGTGCCTGAAATCACTCTGATAGTCTTTCATGAGGCGTTTCTCTCAGCAAGGTATTTGAGTCAATGTTCAAAAATAAACTGCTGTAGTGTTGCAGCCAGCTATTATGGGGTCAAACCAGGGGCACTTTACAACACATCCTGACACTATAAAACTATTAAATGATGCTGAATGGCTTAAAGGCAGCCTCTCACTGGCTCTGAGAGGTACTGGAAATAAACCAAGTGGTTGTGTTCACCCTCCACATGGCACCAACTGGCCGAGGATGAGTAAGAGCAGGACTGACAGAAGAAAGAAGTTCCCAGGTATCTCTCTAACAAGATCCAGAAGTGGGGTCTGTGATGGGGAAATAATCCCGTTATGATAAGTCTGTTAATAACGCCAGTATTACCCAGGAGAGGAAGCCCATTATTCCGCAGCAGCAGATCGCCCCTTGCAATCACACGCAACCTCCAAGCTGTTCCGGAGACTCTGCTGGGCTCAGGACGGAGTTAGGAAAGCCAGAAGAAGAAAGAAGAAAAAGACGGGGGTTTAGGGGCGCGGACACAAAGGCAGGGTGGGTGGGGTTGATGGTTGGGGGTTTAGGGGAATTCCAATACCAGGTAGTCCAAAGAGAGGCTCCAAAGAGGCCTGAGCTCCTGGGAAAACTAGGCAACTATAATCGTATTTGGTCATTATTTGGAGAGCACACAGACACCGGGGTCTGAGCACCTTAAGATCTCAAAATCAAATGTGAAGGGAGACATTGTTAAACCATCTCCTCTACTTCTGAGTACCGAACATGCCTCTGATGACAGCCTGAGTGAATTTTCTTTACCCTTGTTTCTGATCTCGCTTTCATATATGTGCCTCTTTCAGATATTATGACGATAAAGGACAAAGAGGAGAGAAATGACAGCTGAAATCTGCACTGTGGCCTTTTGACCATGGCCGCATTTGCAGGAGTTTCAGTTGCTGTGTGCTACAACTGTGAAAACAAACCAAGCAGAAGGGTCCTCAGTCCTGTAAAACCAAGGTGGTTATGGGTGCATGTTGTCACCCCTTGCAGCAGCAAGAGATCTACAGTAAGAGCCAACAAAGACACAAGCAACCCAACAAATCAAACTGATCTGCATTCTCAATATCAGGATAGTAAGTGTAACCACTGCCCATATATCTGTTACAAAACATAATGGATAAAAGAAGGGCTGAAACTAATGCTTATTTTCATTACTGTGTAATCTACTGAACCAACGATACAATGACATGAAGGAGAGAAAAACTGAATTGGAGAGGCTGGAACAAGCAAGTGTTTGGCATATGTTGACTTAAACCTGTACCTGTTGCCACATTATCATTCATGTGATAATCTGTGTCTTTAGCTGCTAAATGCTCCATTATGTTCACCAGCTACTCGCTAACTGTGTCTGTCTCTTGTTTGGATATTAGCAGGTTGTGTTCAGTCAGATTTTAGAGTTTTTTCGTTGAAGACAACTGACAGCTGGTGGTGACACTGAATCAAGTTGTGGGGAATCAACCAGTGACCCCTTCCATATTAAAAGTCATTTGATTCTAATTAGAGAAGCTTTACCGAATGGTAAAGGTGACATCTTCCTGATGAGCTGGCATGTTTTTAGGGTTTTTCACCTCCTTCCTCCACTCCACCCATTTCCTCTCTTCCCTGCGTCCTGTGCTGGATTATTGCTCCACTGCTCTCCTGTCACTCTTTCCTCTTCCATCCCCCCTCCTGCTCACTGGTCTATGCAGCTAGATTTTCATCTTCCCCCTTCTTTATTAGCAACACCGCAGCGTGACTAACCGAATGCAAAGCCAGTGTGAAGATGAGAGCAACAGGTGGAAAGTATAAAATCATCCGATCACAGCAGGTGCTGTATGGATGAGGACAAAAATATCAGTAAGGGAGTGATAATCAGAACCATTCATTAAAAAATGCCTTTGTATAATGTTTATTCTTCTTGGATGAGTGCTCACTGCACAATGGAGTTTCGCTGGTCACGAAAACAGTAGTCATTTTAAGTTTCCAAAATAAAGCACTTTGATATATAGAGCCTGGGTGGCCTTGATTAATCCTGAGACCAGTGATCCCAGTGGCTGGAGAGAGTGAGAAAGACAGACAGAAAGAGTGAGGCAGAGAGAAAATCAACAGGCTAGGTGAGTCACAATAATCCTCGCTGGCTGCTAACAAAAGAAAATCCACAAGTACGGGCAAGGCAGAAACACACTGACACACACAATACCTCAGCGAGGCAATAAGTCCGCTCCTAATCTACTCTCCCATTTATTTGTCACGCATCTACTCACTGAAACTCCACAATTAAACTTCAAACGGGCAAGAAAATGGTATTGTAATGAAGTCAGCCGACCCCACTGTAAAATGAGAGTAGTCTTTTAATGTTTTGCCAGAAGACCTGAGGTTATATTATGCCTCCATTCCAACACAATGACTGTCTGTCTGAGTGGCCGCTCACTGTCACCTACCCCCACATGGCTTGCTTTTAAAGTCCTACAGTGTGTGTGTGTGTATGTGTGTGTGTGTGTGTGTGTGTGTGTGTGTGTGTGTGTGTGTGTGTGTATGTGTGTTTGAGATTGCTGAACTGAATGCATACAAACCTGCTCAGTCCTCATTAACCCTTCGCCTCAGTGCCAAATCTTGTTTCACTCAAACCAGAGAGACATTGCCCTCTTTGGCAAAGTAACATGGTTGACATTGTATCTTTACAAAAGTTGTGAGATCGAGCATCCAGACTGCTGTGGGGCTCTGACTTTATTAAGCCAGGTTTTTCTCTGGTGAAACAAAGGAAGAAATAAGGTTTCTGAAAAGTGAGTCTGTGCATGAGTAATTGGCAACAGGTCCTCCCCTAGTCCAGCTTTTTTTCCCTTCCTCTTCCTTTTACAACCAACTTGTTGGTGTTGCAGACTTTAGCTTCTAGCTCTGTTTGGAGGCGTTGCCATGGCAGCGGAGGCCATGCACAAGGCGAAATGAGATAGGCAGGAATAGTGGGAAAGGGAGGGAAGGAAGGAAAAAAGAGAAAGAGTGAGTGAATAGGTGAATGAGGGAGTGAGTCTTATGTGTGCGTGTCTGACAGTCTGACAGCGGGCAGGTTGGCTCTTTAGCATCTCAAAGCATCTGGCCTCAATTCGGACCTAAGAGGCTGCCGGAGAGTGGGGTGACTGAAGCCTAGATTCTCTCTCCCTCTTTCTACTACACACACATATAACTGCAGAGAAACTCACAAAGTCCCAGTGGGGGTTGACAGAGAGAGCAGCCAGCTATCTATTGAAATGGGAAGCAGTAGACGTCAATGACATGAAAGTAGCGACACAGCCTTGTGAAAACACTATAGTCATTTGGGGACACAAACTGCCAGTCACATGCTTACTTATGGGTCCGGTTTGAAATGAGTTGTGCGCTGCCCTATTAGTTTCTCTACAAGAGCATTAGTTCACTAAAAAAACTGAGGTAGCATACATATTTTGTCAAGGTAAAATCTTTGCCCATGTCAAGCTTAGCCATGCTGTAAGAACCAAATTACTGTATACATCAAAAGTAAAGCTGTCACCTCAATGTTCCTATTGCGTTTTAACAGCACAAAGGCTGGGAATCATTCTGCAGTTTTTGACACCAGAGCAGAGTGTCAGTACCAATACCAAAATAACACTTTATTTCAGTACCTTTTTAACATGTTTTTCATTAAACAAAAAAAGCTCCATTTCTCAAATATTAAAGGAACAGTTGGGAAATGCACTTACTTGTTTTCTTGGATAGATTAGATAAAAAGATTGATACCACTCTCATGTTTGTGTGCTAAATTTGAAGCTACATCCAGCAGCTGGTTAACTTAGTTTATCTTAAAGATTGACCACCTCTACAGCTCACTAATTAAATTAAATCTGTGCAAAAAACCAAAGTGTGAAAATGACAAATTGTAGATACAAGCAGCTGTGAAAGAACCTTTCCTAATTAAAAACACCTATAATTGATAAACTTGAGTTAAAGCAGGAGCTATCTGATCAAAGAATATGAAAATGTTTTATTGGGATACTAGGTGCTATGGACACATTTCAGTCTGTGCCAGAACATATTAAGATGCTATAACCAGCCTTTAATAGCAGTCGAGCTGAAGTTGGTTTACAGTCAGCTGGCACTGGAGGAAACTGAGGCAACAGTATGTGAAAAAGGAAAAGATGGCTGACATTCCTGGTCCCCTCCAAAAAGTTGGATTTTCCAGGAGGTTTTCCAGCCACTGACAGTTATCCAGCGGCGGTCAGTGGTCAGACCCGCAGACACTGGAAATACCAAGAATGCCAGTGGTAGAGACACAGGGATTAGTCTGGCCAGTGGACTACTGTTTGCCAGGATCAATGACCATGGACTTAATACAATAACCGGGGGCAGCTACAATTTCTTATCAGTGCAGGAGCAGGTCAGTTTCTCTTAGCATGGTGTTTATTGGAGTATATTTTAGAAAATCCTGGTGGTCAGGCTGTTCTGACTTCTCATTGTCCCAACAGTGGAGAGAAGAGTAAAGTTTTCCCTCCTAAAGTTGCCTTCCTTCCCCCCCTGCTGCTTTGGCTGTATGAACAGTGGAGAGCCATTGTTTCAGTGTAACAGAGGGCAGAGAGCAGAGAGAAAGAGCCTGTTATCTCACACTGAAAGCAACCACACTTTGACTGACAACGTGACCCACAATGTGAGGGAGATTGAGGCGGTGGTAGTGATAGGACGTATCATTGTAGGAGAGCGGTTTATTTACTACCAGGCTTCACTGAGGGGAAAGTAGGCTACAATATCTGACATGGCTCAGCATTTTTTTTTTTTTTTAAACGCTTCAGCAAAGGTGTCACGGCTTCAGTGTGAAATCAGTGATCATTGAAGAAGCAGAATTTAACACATATAATGCCACCCACACACACACCCAGTGTTACTAAATACAGCCAAGGCAAATGAGTTCCACAGCAGCTATTACATAAGCAGCGACGCCTCAGTTTAACTGTGCCAGCCTCCATGTATAATTCACTTCCACTCATCTGAGAAAATATCTGACATGGCACTAGATGCACATGTGCAGACGTTTTCAGACATATTGTCCGCGCCGCTGTAAACTCGAGAAAGATGGAGGGGGGGACAGACTGGCATGGAAAACACTCATTCAGCAAACTGAACAGAGGCCAGGCCGACTTCTAATCTCTCGCTGTCTCTCTGTTTTCCTATGTTTCTCTCTCTCTCTCTCTCTCTTTCTCTCTCTTTCTCTCTCTCTCTGTCTCCCTCCTTCAGTGTTCCACCGTGCTTCTCAACTCAAGGCTTTACATAAACACCTGGCATAAGCTTTAGCTCGACAGGATCACTGGAAAATAATGGAGCTCGAATCTGAATCCAGTTCAGAATCCGCTTATCCAATCTGAATGCTTTTGAATTCTTTATCCAATCGTTTTGGGTTTGTTTGTTTGTTTGTTTGTTGGGGCAATTTGATTCCACTCAGTATCACTACTACACCACAGAGATTCTGCTGCGCCTAAAGGGTGTCAGAATTTCACCACATATTTTGTCACTGCTCGGTGACTTTCATTAACCGTGTCCTTGCTCATTTTTTCTTTTGCAGCTGCAGAAGTTAAAACACAAACCCTTACTTAAAAAAAGTGCTTACTTTATTATGATGGATGGTAGATAAAAATTTCAGTGAGTGACTTGTCAGTCTCTCCTTTTTTGTCACAAGTAGCCTCCCACAAATGTGGCATTTAATAGGCGTTTGGTTGTGTATCCACTTAGCATGCGTTTGCACACGTCACCAGTTTTTTTTTTTTCATTTGCAGATGACTGTTGTGTCAGAAAGAGCCACAATGGACAATCAAAGAGAAATCGTAGATAGATTCAGAAAGGTGTATTTTACAAACTACATCCAAGATGGAACCAACCTTCAGCCCAACAATGGAGGACGACAGGGAGGGAAAACCAAAGGAGAAAGGGAACAAACAGAAGTCTCACTGCCTTTTACTTGGAGCTACTTTACTATCTCTTAATGCTGTACACATACACACCATACACACACACAGGAAGCATGAGTCAACGCAGCTGGAAAGGGTTACGTATGTAACCTGCAACACACATTTACCTCATTTGTTTTGTTCAGAGCAGATGAGGTAACCCACCCTCTCCGTCTCTGTCCCCACTCTCACTCCCCTCTATCTCAGAAGTCAAACTTTACGTCAGCGCTTGCGTCTCGACACCTGCCCATTTACAGCTGCTGTCTTTATGGAGTGAAACGTCAGTCCTACCCTAACTGCCAAAATCCAGTCTGGGTAATTACAGTCTTCTCCCAGCGTGCTCTCAAATGAAACCTGAACATGACACGGTCAAACAGGCAGCTACTACAAAGAGTTGAGTGAATGGACGGCCCCTCTAACCGCTCAGGCTATAAACATATCTGCTGACACATCACTCTCGGGCCATAACAAACTTGATGAGAAACTACAATATGTGGCCCAAGGCACATGAGGAGTCTTGTAATTACACGTGTAGGGAAGACAGAAGAGAAACAGCGGCGGCCTGTGTCTGCAAGAGTGCTTCGTCATCAAAAGAAACTTACAGATTCCCTGTGAGTCTTCTGGATGAAAACATATTTTGTACGGGTCACACTTCTGAGAAGCAGCCTAATTGTCTGCTTTGGTAGAAGTGTGTTTGCTGCCTCATGCTTTTTCTTATCTTCAACATGAGTGTGTGTGTGTGTGTGTGTGTGTGTGTGTGTGTGTGTGTGTGTGTGTGTGTGTGTGTGTGTGTGTGTGTGCGTGTGTGTGTGTGTGTGTACAGACAGATTGAATATCACCCTCCTCCTCCTCCTTCTTCCTCCTCCAGGCCAACTGTCCAGAGGGTGGAACAGCTTTTCTACAGGCTGAAATTTCAAATCAATACCCCAACAGTCTGTAATGAGCAGATTACCCAGGGTCAGGATTAGAAAAACCTGGGCTCACACACACACACACACACACACACACACACCACCAAAAACTCATCATCCCACCTCAACAGATCTGAGCTACTGGGTCTGTTTGCCCCTGCTTGTGCAGACCAAACGTCTCCAGGCTCATTTAGAGCCCTAACAACTTCAGGAAACTAACTTCAAGTCAAAGCCAGTCAGCTGACACTGAATCATCCAGCTGCCTTCAATCTCTGGCAAAATGACAGGAAACCAAGTTTTCCAGGGATTCTTTGTCATTATTTCACCATTCACATCTCAGTGTATCCAAATCACCAACTTTTTGGCCTCCACTAGCATTCCTCCAACTAGTTTCCAATCCTGTTAAAATCAGTGTTTCTGTGTGAATGTGCCTGCCAAACAACTTTTGTCTCAAATCTTTCCGTTACACACCTTCCATTAATGGCATTTCCGCAGTTGACACCCTCTTAAGTGGCTTCACACTGACGCACGGTGCTCATGAATACAAAGTTTCCTCAGGCAAATTTGCATTCATATAAACGAAGCCAAGCTTGAATAAAGAGCAGGATCAAGAGAGTCTGAGTTTGGAGAATTTAAGATCGCACACGCTTATGCAAACACATGCACAAACACACACACACAAACACACACACACACACACACACACACACACACACACACACAACACACACACACACACACACACACACACACACACACACACTCTCTTCCTCACTCACCCCAGTGAGAGCTCTGCATCGCTGCCTCCACTTGTCTCCGTCTCTCTTGGAAAAGAAATGAAAAAAGAAAAACACTCCAGTCTCTGTTGCCTCAGATTCTCCTTGTCTCTCTTCCTTTTTTCCCCCTGTCGTCTACCTCTTCTCTACAACGCTCCAGCTTCCTGCCGTTGCCTCTGCACTGCTCCAGGACTTCATATCCTGACACGAGGACTTTCAAATGGAAGCCCCCTTATTTTCCTGTCCTGTCCTCTCCTCCTCCTCCTCTCTCTTCTCACTTCACTCCACTGTTCCTCTTCTCAGCTTTCTTTCCCTGCCGTCTGCCTTAGCACCGCCTTCCCCACCTCCTCCTCTTCATTCCTCCCTCCCCTCTCTCACTTTTGTCTGCCAGCCCCCCTGCCTCTAGTTTCCCTCTTTTAACACACATACACACACATTACTCTCCTCTGCCTCTCTTTCTCCTCCCCCTTCTCTTTTTAGCCCGAGCTTCATCCATTCCCTTCTCTTTCACACATATTCTCTGCATCAACACAATTCTGCGTCAGACTTAACGTTTTTAGAAATTTAATCCACTATCTCAGTTTAGTGGGTGTGTAAAAGCCAAACTGCCCACAGGCGTCAGGGAACACCTCATCTTACCCCAGTGGTCTGCATCTGTCCTGTGGCTAAATAATAGCACTGTTACACTTTATTGTACAATTATCAACAGAGAATGACTACATCAAGTCAGTACAGAGGGAAGGGGAGATTGTGAGGGAGGGGGGTGGGTCAACTGACCCAGATGAGGTAAAATAACATGTTTGCGCTCATCTTTCTACTTGCACATGCTGTGTGCGCTCTTGTGCACGTGAAAGTGAGCAGGAGCATTGTTCAGCAGGTAACAGAAAGCAGGGAACAAATGAGGGGAAGGTCAAATCTTAAAGCGGTTAAGAGGCTTTGCTTGTATTTTGTGTTGAGGCTGTTTGTTTGGAGGTGTAGGTGAGAAGGTGATGGTGGAAAGGTAAGTGTGAGTGAAGATAGGCATGATGTAGCAATAGTGGGGTCCAAAAGTCTCAGGCCATGAGAAAGTGGTCTCAGACTTTTGGACCCCAAGCTGAAACTAATTATCCTTTTAATGTTATCATCAAGTTATCGGTTGATTATTTCAACATTAATCATTAAATCTACTATCAACAAATAGTGAAAAATGCCAATCAATCACAGCCTCCTGGAGCCCAAGGTGATGTCTTGAAATTGCTTGTTTTGTCAGCAATGACCCAAACCAAAAGATATTACATTCAAAATGATATAAAACAATGAAAAACAGCATTTGAGAAGCTTGAACGAAAATTTTTAGCCAAACCAGCAACATGACTCTCCATGGATGATAACGTCAGTCTGTCTGTCACTTTTTGATGGATTTGGAGTTTTGTGACGATAACCATCGTGCCCAGAGGATGTATCCTAATGACTTTGGAGATCACGTGATTTTTTTTCTCTAGCGCCACCCTGAGGTTCATAGTTTGTGGTTTTGAGAAAAAACTATGAGATGGATTACAGACATTCATGTTCCCCTTCAGAATGAATTGTACTCACTTTTGCGATCTTTTGACTTTTCATGTTGAGCCATCATCTGGTCAAAATTTTAATTTGGCTTTTGACCAAATACTGGCAAAACTGATCACATTCCCATCAGCCTTGGCTGTACTTTTTGTTTAGTGCTAATTTGCGACATTAGCCTTTAACTCAAAGCAGCATGGTGCTGAAGTACAGCCTCATAGAGAAACTGGCATGGGTGTTAACAGTTATGGGATTATGAGGACAATTAAATTATTCTATGATTTTTCCAAAAAAATCAACATTTGATTAATTCAATAAGGCTAAGCCATTTCTAAATAACACACACTGCTCTGCTGCTGTGTGGTACACAACACTAACCACTTTAGGTTTATTGTTGTATGCTGCCATGGAAAACAAGTAGGAGGACTGAGTAATGCTGGAGGAGAAATGTGTGTGTGTGTGTGTGTGTGTGTGTGTGTGTGTGTGTGTGTGTGTGTGTGTGTGAGTGTGTGTGAGTGTGCATGTGCATCTGTGTGTGATCTCTCTCTCTTTACTGGAACTTCCCTGAACCTCCCTTTGAGTCCCACGGTGGTATAACAAGTGAGAAGAGAGTTCACTTTCTGCTCTCTGACTTGGCACTTTACTGCCATTAACACAGCCCAGCTCTGCATGCTGAAAATACAACACCAGAAAGCTTTTGAGTCTTTTATATGTCTGTAGCAGTGTGTGTGTGTGTGTGTGTGTGTGTGTGTGTGTGTGTGTGTGTATGTGTGTGAGAGAGAGAAAGAGTCAGGAAGAGTTTATATTTCAGCCTCTGAACAGGTAAGAATAACTTACAAATTGAGTGCATTCGTTCAGTGTAACATATCAAACCCTCTTATGAGTCGGCACAAAGCAGGATGCTGAACGTGACGTTAACAAAAAGTAGGAAGAGAAGCTTAAACTTATTTATGAAGTGGGATGACGACTACCGCACACAACAGAGACAGTCTCCCATTTCTTTTTCTGTCTGCTTGGTGACAAACAACCTGAACAGGTAACTGATACGTTACCTGTAGATGAGTTTCAGATAAACATGTTTACATTGTTAAAGATCATAAACCTGCATTAACTGATTTTTTTGGCCACTTGGGGGAATTGTAACAAGCTGTGCACACAACATTGACATGACATCACTTTATAAAGCTGTTGTGCTTAATGTGTTAGCGATTTCCTGTTTATACATTCAGCAGATATGGAGCAACATTATGATTCATCTAGAGTCATGTTTCTGGTCTTCGTTTTAGCAAATACCTGATTAGTTTACACTAAAAAGTACAACGTGAAGGACTTACAGAGCTGCAGTCTGACCAAACTGTTTACATATAGGAGCCGATTAGATCAGAGCAATGGGATCAGAATGTGTTGGTATTTGTGTGTTATTTTGTCTTTTTAATAATCTGACATCAACAGAGGTTGTCTGAGCATGTGCCGGGCAGGTATCATACAGCATATTAGAGTTCATAAGAGCTTCTGAGAACAGCTGCCGCCTGCTGCTGCAGGATACAATGCTGATAGGAACAGTGAGACTTAACCGAAACAGTTTAGTTGCAGCCATTTAAACCAAAACAACTGCTGCTGGAAGATGCTAAAATGCTCTGCAGAGCTGAGGGGAACAATCTGGTGATAATTCTCTGTGGGTTAATCAGAACAAGCGAAGCCCTTTCCGATCAACCAAAAAAACAAAGTACTGAGTAGAACCTATACTGAGTCCTTTGTATTTTGAAAGTGACCCTCTAACACAGGCAGTAAGTAGTGTTGTGGGACAGCTAATGAAGGAAGGGGACAGCTGGGCTGAGACAGGCTGAGCTGGGCTACAGGAAAGACGGGGAGCAGAGGAGACAGCAGATCTGTAATGGAGACGGAGGAAAGAAGAGAGGAAGACAGCTGCTACTGTGTTGACCACACATTATTATCAGCCCACATATCTCACAAACACTGCCCTTTACTGTGAGCCCTCGAGCTGACAGAAATGATAAGGGGCTAATGTCAGGATCCAGTGCTGAGTGATGGCGGAAAAACAAACAAACCAAAAACTTTTTTTGGGGCTATCCAGTGCAGGCTGATTTTGTTTTAGATTAAGTTTTGTGAAAAAGGTGCAGGGCAGAGAAAATGATGTTTTCTGTGAGAGAAAATGTGATTTGTAGTAGAAGTAAACAGACAAACACACCTGCCCTGACTTCTCTGAGGTATTGCTGTCACCCGGCTGCTGTATGGAACAACATGGGCTCAGCCGCAAATTCCTGACCCCTTGACCCCTCATCTCCTCCTCTACTCCCTCCTCCCACTGTGTCACACACTCCAACTATCATCCATCTCCAAACCCAGTCCCTGACCGGACACTTCAAAGACGGAGGCCAAGACCCCTATTTCCATAAATGTGTGCGTGAGTCTGTGTGACAAAGTGACCACAGCGCATCACTCCAAACCGAGCCTACACCAAGTCAGACCATAGATCAATGTCCCCGGCTCCCCAAAAGACAAGAGAGAAAAAGAACAACACCGAAAGGGAGGGAGAGAAAGGGAGAAAGAACAAGAGAGGTGGGAGGAGCAGGGGACGCTTGAGTCAGCAAATACTGAAGGTCAACATCGTCAGAGAAGGGTTTTGTCTGCAGAGGGTGTTTTATTTTTTTGTGTGGCTCTTTACCTCAGAGTGTACTCGCCCAGCGTTCTCCTCCTGGAGGTCTGGGGGAGACAGGGAAATGGCAGAGAGCTCTCATCCCAGGACCTCTGTCCTCTCTGGGCTTCTTCTCCTGCGCTCTGCCTGAAGTGAAAACACAAAGCATTAATGTTAACCTGCTGACTCAAAAAAACATATACATACGATATTTGCAGCATTTACATTAATATTAAACCTGCAATGACTGATTATTTTGGTCCCTTGGAAGCAGTATAAATAAAGTAAGCATTGACATAGTATCACCCTTTTTCTTTATCAACTTGTTAGCAAACATTTGGAGTCATGTTTCCGGTTACCACCAAATGCTCCCCAGCTTCCCAAAAAAAAAGACTGATGTATTTCGGCCTTAAGAGTTAGCCACCCCATCCCCCGGGCTAATGCTGAACTAAAAGCCATGTTTCCAACAATCAGTGACACACAGAAGGAAAAAAGGTTTGTTTATCCAAGAAACTATCCTAATCCTGACTGGTGACTCAACAGATGTACTGAAACCTGTCACATTAAGAAGCCACAGCATCTCAACTCTGCTACGGGTCTTCATACTATTGAGAGTTTTTTTATATTGTTACACTCTCTGATCAAACCAATAGTTAAAGTCCATTTTTGTGAAACTGGCACCTGAAGAATCAAACAACCAAAAATACCAACCATCTCTTGATGAACCCAGGTCTAACATGAAAACAAAAATACTGTGATTTTTTTTTTTATACAAGCTAATTTCCCACTGTAAACATGGGATTGTGAGACTGTGTGTTTGCAGGTACTTCCTGCTTCTAAATGAGGTGTAGAGAACCAACGACGACTTCACTGCAACTCATAAAAAGGGCAGAAGAGAGAAAAGAAGGAGGAAATTAGAAAAGAAATGGAGGTAAAAAAAAAACGCAGTAGAGCTTCGTGATATATAGATTTTGGTTATTATGTAATATCCTGAATTAGCTTAAATCGTGTTTTCCTGACTGGGCTCTTTCAAAGCTATTGTCACAAACAGACAGAGTGTAGGAAAACGATTTTCCTTCTTACAAAAAGTATTGTCAAGACAAATCGCGTCAGCCGCAGTTTGATGTTGTGTTTTGGCTGCACAGAAAATCAGCTATTTGTGTCAAACTTTGATCAACAGTGGATGAAAACATCATATGGCTCCCACACGAATGGAGGGTATATCTGTCTAGATTTTAATGGCATTACACCAGATAATCAAGGTAGAGCGACATCTGTGTGCAATGTACCCCCATCCACCACAATGCATACAGAAGCAGAAAAAAATAGAAGTTCAACCATTTTCCCAGCACCTACCACCAAACATCATCGGCTGAAGAGATGCCACAAAAACGATCATTTCATTTGGAAAACACAACATAATGCATAACATTATAAATTAACTCAATACAACCAATTTCATTCTGAGAAATGGCAACATAAAACATAATTACTGATAAACATTTAGATTCCTTGACAGCTCTTATAGCTGTAGCTTTTTAAGAAGCTGAAATAGCCTCGATATAGAGCAAACAGGAAATGAAATCATGTGTTGGTTTGTGTGTGTCAACAGGAAATCTCACAAACTTATGAATGGATTCCCATGAAACCTGGAGGTCAGTTAGGCTTTAGGCCACGACTGATGAAAGTGGCAATCAGGATCTGGGATTTCTGCCATTAGATGATTATCGTGTCTCAGCCATTTGAGGCCTGATTCGATGGCCATGTGCCTTGCAGGCACATGTGTATCCTAACAAGGAACCCCCAGGAGCACAGATGGTCAAGGTCTTCCCTCAGGGACACAGGGGTCGGGCTCGGGGTAAAATTGGTAAGATAGCAGGGTGGGGGTTGGGTTTATTTAGGTGCCCCATCCCCCTTTAAACTAATCTCCTTTCTTGGTAATGCATGCATGGACTTCATAGATATAAGAGATATGGAGAGCAGCTGACATTTCAATATCAACAGGCTGCTAGTCCGTCCAAAAATCAATGAAAGATGTTTAGACAGTCATTCGAAACTTTCTGTTTGTGTGCCCACACACACACACACACACACACACACACACACACACACACACACACACAATGCATAGATGTGACCAAGGCCTGCTTATGTTCAGCTTTACATATTTTAATTTCCATAAAACCCATCACAAGGCCAAAAGACATGACCTGTGATGCTGTAATGATCTCTGCAGGGCTTGGAGCTCATGACCACATGCACATGCACACACATGTGCGTGCACACACATACATACATACACACACACACACACACACACACACACACACACACACACACACACACACACACACACACACATATAACACCTCTCTTCTCTGCACCATCTCTAATCAGCAGATGACATCTCAGCCCGTATGATGAGCTGATGTGAACCCATAGGTGCAGATTAGAGAGATTATTAATCCTTTAGATCACTGGTAGATAGATTATATCACTATAGCAGCATATGTCCTCACTGCAGGGACGACACTTGATCTGAATACAATGACACTATGACTCAGGGTCGCACTCCCACAGGGTGCTGCAGTATTAACCTCAACTGAGAGTGTTATTAAGGTTGTCCAGGGTTGCCTTGGGTTGCCTTTGTTAAGCACAGTGCTTCTAATGTTATAGTTATTGGGTTACTCCAGGTTCCCACTGTGTTTCCTCATTTTGGAGGGCAATGCTGTACTGATGAGGGAGGAGTAAAAGGAGGGTGAAGGAGAAAGTAGCTGCCGTCACACAAAATGCGTGGCTACACCAGAGCCAAGGTGACTCTTGCAGAATGAAAAGAAAGAAGTGTTCAGCTCAGTCCTGAAACACATGAACACACACAGTAGACATATGTAGGGGTGGGCACCGGGAACAAAATCTTGGTATGTCCCTGTATGTCATTTTGTATTGCATTATCAATATACTGTGTATGTTGAGACAGTATATTACATTTCAATAGGAAACATTTCAAGTAAAATGACTAAGACTGTAATTATTATTTTCATTTTTTATGAATCTTCCAATTCTTTTCAAGATTAATTAATTAATCATTTTGTTTATAAAATGTCAGAATCACGTCATCGTTTCATCCAGTCCAAGGGGACGGCTTCAAATGTCGTGCTTTGTCTGGCCAAAACCACAGATATTACATTTCCAATTATATAAAAGAAAAAAAACAACAAATCTTAACTTTCTGTGGAAAACTACTCAAACACTTTATTGATTTAAAAATGGTTGTCTGCTTTACTTCTAAAGAAAATAACCACACATGAATATTTGTTTTTGGCTAATGCAGTGAATTTCATACCACATAAATCAGGAGACCTCATCACATTGATGCAAGAAAATGGTAAATTCAATATTGCAATAAAGCAAATCTTCTCAGTGATTTGCAACATCACTCACAATAACCAATGATGAAATTGAAACAATTGATCAACAGAAAATTAAGGTTTTAGTCATTTTTCATTTTGCACTATCTTTCTGACATCTTATAAATCAAAATAATTAATCGATAATCAAAAAAATAATCTTTAGATGAGTTGATAATGAATAAAGTCACTAGTTTCAGCTCTCACCTGATACAGCCAGAGACATTTAAGTGATAGCTACCTCTGTACAAACTGAATAATCTCTGATGGTTAGACATATCTATTAAATTATGGAGCTGACAAGTCAACATCAGAGTTTCTCCACCAGAACTGAATCGATAGGGATAGTAAAACACTTCAGGAACAGAGCAGTCAGGTAATGTAATTTCAATGTATCTCTTTTTTTTTTTTGCTGTCATTATCCGAACACATTGTACTCTGTGCCCAGCACTTTGGCGGCTGCTGCTGTCATTTTTCCAAGAAAGTGGAAAGCTGCTTTGTTGCCATAATATGCCCCGTGTGATGCTTGGCCCACTTTTCAGCCTGCTTTCATTGTGTAAGCACATATACATAAAACATGATTTGTTGCTTCAATTTCTGACTTTTATTCAGCAGGGATTTGGTGGCAGACAACATCAGAGCCATGAAAAGCGGAGCAGAGCAGCGGCGAAATGCAACTCTCCCTCTGATCCTCTAAGCGAGGGAGGGAAAGACAGATAGAGGGAGAGAGTTGGCCACGTTACAGACAACCAGGTTTAATCACTGACCTCTAGACTTACAACTGAAGACAAATGGCCATGATTAATGAGGACCATTCATCTCGTTGGTAGAAAGAAACAATGGGAACTGCATTTGCCCGAGCAGCTCTGATAGGTCTATCTGCTGTTTATATTAAACTCCAGTCCTGTTAGTTTGCACTTAGCTTCTGATCAAGGAGCTCAGGTCTGGCTCCATGTAGATCCAGTACCGTTCACTAGAGGGCAGTCTGTCTAAGTCTGGCAACTGTTCTCAATAACAACTGCTCTAATATTCAGACCTGAGGGGAACACTGTTGTTACAAATAATGGAAGAAATTACACCTCCTCTGCAAAACTGGGCCCTCCAGCTTTGTTTTAATTTATTCCTTAAATAATTTCTTTCACCTTTATCCAGAAATGAACACCTTGAAGAAAAACATGAACCAAGAAGAGACATACTGTGCTCCTTTACTTGAGTAAAAGTACCTATACAACAATGAAAAGTACTCCATTACCAGTAAAGTCCTTCATTCAAACTCCTACTTAAGTAAAAAAATACAGAGGTATAATCAGCAAGGTGTACTTAAAAAAAAGGTTGTGCTGCACAAATTTGTATTTATTTATTTATTTATTTTACTGATCTTTACGCTTTACTAAACTTTTATCGTGAAATAATGCATAATTTGACCTTGAACAGTTATATATAGACACTTTTTTGTAAAAGGGTCACAAGCCAAAAAGGTTGGAAATCTCTGGTTTCATCTTTAACAATGTGTCGCATTTTGTAAGTTATTAAATGTACTCAGTTACTTTCCACCACCGACAGAGAACAATGACCTCGGCAGCAGTGGTGGGTCGACTTTATCTCTGTAACCGATGTTAAAAGCAGCAGCTGATGCACAGCCGCGCACAATCAACCTCTGCTATGAAGAATCTTCCTAGAAACAAAGGATGATCTTGCATGTTCACAGACAGCTGATGACTAATGAAGGTCCTCTGTGGGGGAACAGTGAGACGTCATGCAGAATAAGCAAAAGGTGACTGCACAGAAGAAATAAAGGGGGGGCTGTTAACAAAAGAGAGACAAAGACTGTAGGAAAGTTTTCATTTGCCTTTTCAGCACTTCAACCGCAGCCGGAGCCAAAAGTTAAATCTTGGCTTTTGTCTGTCTCCAGCTCTGTCAGCCTGCCACTGCTGTTGTAACAATTTGTCTGTGTGGAGGATGTGAATCATCTCCTTTCATTCACATACTTTGTGTCCTCTCATATTGTTCCCTGTCTTTAGCTTTCCTTCCATTATTTCAAACACGTTATTTCTATGCACAGATTCCCTCTTTCTCAGCTCAGAGGAGAAGGAACATAGTGTGGTGAAGGGGGAGGTGGGAGTGGGGGGGTGGGGAGGGGTGGAGAGGGGGGTTGCCAGACAAGAGATCTGAACATATTTCACAGAAACACTGTCGAGCACCTGTCAGCATCTGGCTGCACTTGCTGAACAGTGCATTGAAAGAGGAAATCGAAATGAGACAAACAGCGTGAGAGCCACTGCTGTCGCGCTTCATTGCCGATCTACAGAAAACTTGCATCCTCACAAACAGGGGTGGCAGACATACTAGATTCTTAACCTCAGTAAAAGCACCAATGCAACAGTGTAAACAACTAAAACTCCTGCACTCAAAATCCAAACTGTACTTACAGTATTACAAAGTAAAAGGACCCAGTGTGGTGTCATACTGTAATATACTATAATATTGCATTATTATTAGTGATGCATTTATGTATAAGTAGTATTTTAATGTTGAAGCTGGTCAAGGTGTTGCAGCTTTATGTACAGTTTGGTAGTTTAATCCAACGAGGAAGAAAAGCTCTGCCACACAAATGTCTATTCATTTCTGGACCTTTCTATAATCTTTGCTGTTTTGTGAAAGGTGACAAGAAACTACATGTAGATACTTTATTTTTGTAATGGAGCACAAGACAAAGAGCAGCCAATGTGTATTTCATAAGATTATGTTTTATTCATGTGAAATCTTAAAGCTGGAGTGTGGGACTTTACGTTCAAGCCATTGAGTTCACACAATGCTGATCAGCACCAGGTAAACTTTCTCTGTATTTTGCAGTATACTAGAGTTTTAAATCTGATGTCTGTGGCAACATTCCCACACTGGAGCACGGGTAGCAATGTGTTTTATGTCAGCTGGGGATGATTGGTTTGCCAGAGCTGAAGAGGGGAGCAACTGTGGAGACAGAGACAGAGTAGGCCTCTGGCGGAAAAACCTAGTAAGTGTCCAACAAAAGTTTCTGATGTTCCAGATAAAAAAGAAACTTGGTGTTCAGCGGAAAGATTACAGCCTAAAGCAAAAAACGATTGATGGGGAGGACAAACATGGATTACCATTGGTGTGGCTTTTTTCACTCGCTGGAGAACGTGAAAGAAGAGACAGTGTTTGTGTATTACTCTCACTACCAGAGGGGGGAGACAAAAATTCTGCACCGCAGGGTTAATCTGAAAATTGACAAGTAACTCAAGCAGTCGCATAAATGTAGAGCGGGAGAGGTATAATATTTACATCTGAAATGTAGTGGAGTAGAAATATCAAGTATAGCATAAAATGGGTAAATCCTCAAGTTAAGTACAAGTACGTCAAAACTGCACAACTTAGTTACTTTCCACTGCTGCCACAGACACGCCACAGTGGAGAGAAAACTCCTATTCACAAGACCAGTAATTAACCACAGAATGAGGATGATGAGTAAGCCAGGCAGCAGAAAAATGAAAAAGAAATGGTAATATTTGTCTCAAGTTCTGCCTTCGTGTGCCGCAGTACGTGGTGGGAGGGAAAACATGAGTGTGAATATATATTGTCCATCTCTCTCCAAACACATGTGCATGTTGTGAATGCTTGCGTTTGTGCGTTTTCATGAATGTGTCTCTTCTGCCACAGTCACATTAAGTGTGTTATTGGAGCAGGGTGAGCCAGGGGCAGAAACAGCAGAAACAAACGAGGTCCTGTGCAACCCCGAGACTGTTCCATGAATCATCCAGGAACTTATACAGTAGCTGGCCAGTCCTCGCAGCCTTCAGCTTACAGTTAATAACTTCCCATGCAACATTTCCTACAGTGTGCTGATTAAAAAACATAAAATCCGTTTGGTTTTAGCCACATTTCCCCCGCAAAACACAAATAAAGGGCTTGTGTTTAATATTTGTGTTATTGACAATGTAAGAAAATAAGAGCTGGTTTTGTGCAGTAGAACCAAATCCGGGACGAAATTACGCTGAACTAGCACTGCCGCAATAAATAACTGATAAATCAAAAAGATAAACTACTAAAGAAAGTTATTTGCAGAAACACGGAACACCTCCCGTGTTTAGTTTGAAACCAGAGCTATTTATTCTGCCTGTGACTCAGTTAGATTATATGAATGTGTGTGTGTGTGTGTGTGTTGTGTGTGTGTGTGTGTGTGTGTGTGTATTTGCCTGCAGCAGGTACAATAAACAAGCGCACTGATGTCATCAAAGTCAGCCAGAAGGGAAGCACACAGTTAGATGTAGTTGAGAGAACACGTTTCTCTTTCTGAAACACATGGATTCACCTGCACGTGTAGCTGTATGTAAGTGAAAGAACAAACAAAACAAAAAAAGATACAGATATGCAAATGTGATCTAAAAACAAAATAGAACTTGAAGGACATAAGAGATGCACATTTAATTTATTCCCAAGATTAAGAAGTAAAATCAGGGAGAAAAATTACTTTAAAAAAAACTTGTGTGCGTGTGTGTGTGTGTGTGTGTGTGTGTGTGTGTGTGTGGTGTGTGTGTGTGTGTGTGTGTATCAAATTGAAACATTGCTGTCGGAAGTGAAGCGTTTGTCTCAAACTGAGCTGAGTGACACGCAATTTCACCCACGTTTCACAGCATATTTATGACACTGACTGACTGTTTACTCTACATACACACACACACACACACACACACACACACACACACACACACATGCACACACTGTCAGATCAGTCAGTGTGTAATTTTCTCGTACTATAGTGCCAAAGGTCAGCGTACCCACATTTTCGGGACAGCCTGTATGTATGCCTTATGGGTATATATGCATGTGTGTATAGAGCTAATGGACAATGACATCAGGACTGACATGGTTGCTGAGCTGTGCTGTGCTGGGCCAGGCCGTCTAACCCAACAGCAGGGATAAACTATAAATAGACTATCTCATCCACCTCCAACGCTCCCCCCATCCCCCCTTTTTTCTCCCATTTCCTCTTTTCCTTTTGCGTTATCTGCAGACCTTTTATTACCATTCACTCTCTTTCTCAGCAGCTTTTGCTTTCTACGTCCTCTCTCTTTCTAATGTGTGTCGCTCCCTTCATCATCTCCCCTCCTTCTGGTCTCACTGAATCCCAATTTTCAGTCTCTTTCAGCATCTCCAAATTTCTGTCTTGAAGAGAAAAATCAAAAATAAACAGGCCAACACCAATCTTGTGATCTCAGAATAATGGGGAAGAGTGTGTGGGATTGGGAAATAAGGGAGATGGGCAAGTTACAGGGGGAGATGAAGTTATGTAAGTGAGGCTAATCCCCTCCCAACCCTGCATAGTAAATGAGACAAGATGACACTGGCCTCATTTCATCCGTTCATCTCTGCATCCGCCGCTACAACCCATCCGAACCGCTCTGTCACCACCTTAATCTATCTATTTGATCTTTGACGGCAAAGTAGAGCTACGTTTTAAACCAGCAAATCCTGATCTGCTTGACAATGAGCAGGAAGTTTGAGATACAGCAGATGAGCTATTATATAATTCATGGTTTAATCGTGAAGACGTTCCCAGAAAATCTGCGTCCCGTCCACCCACTTTACTTTCCCCTCATATCAATGAAAACATCTGATTTTTGAAAGCTCTCTTATCTAACACAAGCCTACCAGGACAGTGAGCGAGGAACCAAAAGCAATGGTAGGCTACATGTTTCTGCTGAATAAACTACACTAACAACAACTATAAATATTCCAGATCTTTTCAAGCATCGGACACCAGATATTTGTTCTCTAAACGTAGAGCTAGAGTAACAGTACCTTCAAACTTTACAATGCAATACTTTGGATTTGGACTGGATGAATTTACAACTTAGCTCACCCCACATGATCCTCACCCCTGCAGCCCCTCTCCTCTGGACTCTAACCCGACAGTCTGACCTCTCCTCGTCTCAATCCCTAATCACAAAACACCCTGTCACCCAAACATCCTAATCTGTAGCAGTATGCTTTGCTCCAAAGGGTCAACGAGGTCAGCAGGGTGAGCTCATAACACCGAGCCGCCTATCAGATATCACAGTTTCAGTATAAATCAATTCAACTGTATTTTACGTTTAATTCAGATTAGCAAATGTTAACATGTTAACATGCTAAAGGTGAACATGAGAAAACTTATAGCTGCATGTTAGCATCGCCATTGAGAGGACGTGGGATGTTGATGTTAAGATTTAGCTCATAGAACAAAGCTGCTAGCATGACCGTAGACTCCTAGTCTTCTTTAAATAAAACATGGTGGCGGTCCTTGTCAGGGGTCAGTTATCATTAAACAATAAAGGTTATCAAGCAAAGTGTTTGTCATTAATTTATTAAATGTAAATTATTTATTAACAATTTATCGATGATTAAAATGCTGCATGAATAGAAAGGATTTTTGCACCTTTCCGCGCATTTAACACACGAGAGGCCGACTCAAACTAAATTAGGATGTTTGAGAGTTTAAAAAACAACTTGACATCAGACTGAAAATCAGTGTCGTGCTGCCCTCTCTGGTTTCACCCTGACCCTGCACCCAGCATCACTGATCGGTGGAGTTAGAAGTGTGCTCTGTTGCACCTGTAACCACCTGCTACAGTGATGTCATGGTGTACTGACACACCCTGGAGTACACTTCTACATCACTGCAGCAAGGTGAGAAGAAGAAGAAGAAGATTACCGAGGGGCTTAAGTTACCCTTTGAAAAAAAAATCCATTCACATAAACACAAAATATAAACAAACATTCTTAAAGAGTCCCTTATCAACAGTTATATAAGAACAGATATTTACAGTATGAATTTAGTATGCAGGCGCAACACTCTTTCTAAATTATCATAAATATATATTTGCCATTTCTCCTCTGCAATTTCTTGTTATTCATCGTTTGTTCTTTTTTTTTTACCAATATAGCTATGATGAGCTAAAATCACCCAATAATATTGGGTAATAAAGTCTTCTGTTAGTTTCATTCCTCATTTTCAATTACTAAAACAGGGCAGCCCCCATGCTTTAGGAAGGAGGTCCCTGGTACCAACGACGCCCTTTAACCCCCCCTCCACCTCTTCAATCCTCCTGCTCAGACAGGACGCTCCACTAAACTTTGACCTACTTCTGTCTGCCCTCAGAGGGAGAAAAACGCCAAGACCCCAAACACAGTGAGCTTCATGCTGATCCAGCCTGTTAATAACAATATGAATATCAAAGGCTTACTGGCACAATACATCTTTTGAATGTCAAATCGCAGAGGGAAGCTGAGGGAGGCTTGAGGACGCGTGCATGTGAAAGAATCACACTGGATTCATTGTTTAATACTGTATATTTAAAATTCAGTTGGGCACACACATAAACAAACACACATACTCATGCTGAGGACTTGATTTCACTTTTCTGCTGATCAGCCACAGGACAAACCCCGTCCTTCTTCTTTTTATCCGTGCCCCGTCTCTCGTTTCCAAGAAATCTCACTCAGCAGATGGACACAATCCTCCATAACCAATTCTCTGCAGGATAATGCAGAGCAGACAAAGACACCGCGACACAAAGGCAGACATCACCTCCAGGATTCAGCTCTGTCAGCCTGAGCCCGAGTCCCACAGAAACTGAGCTGAAACCAGTGACAGCATCAGTTTGTAAACTGCAACTTTGTTTAAAATCTGCCAAATGTTTCATAAGCGCAGGACAGCTGAGTCCTGGCAATCCATGTGTGACGGGACCGCTGAGAGATGAGGGTTGGCTCGGACGAAAGGGTGGTGGGAGTTATGTTACCGAGACCACGGCTGGGACGGTGTCCCAGAGGTTCCCAGAAGAATCCTGGGAACCCAGCAGAACCCAGTATGCGTGTATGAGAAAGAAAGGGATGGAGGCATGGGCGATGAGGGGGAGACATCTGCCACCAATTAAAAAGGAGGGATTGATCACATAGTTTCACCACTGAGAGATACAGTATGCAGAGATATGCTGGGGTCATGATATAAACACTTTCTCATGGTTAAAACTTTCCCGGCCCCCCCGTCTCCCGCGATCCTCTCCGTTTACACGAGACAAGCCGGCCACAGTTCACCCAAGCTAGTCAGCTGATGCAGGAAGGGGGAGGGTCGCTGTGTGGTACGCATTCTGCCAAAGGGTCATCTGGCAGACGCATCCTCCAAGCTGGCCGAGCAGAACACACACACACACACACACACACACACACACACACACACACACACACACACACACACACACACACACACACACACACACACACAGGGGGAAAGAGGCTGGCCAAGAGGGTGGAGGAAATCTAATCTATAAATCAGACACATGTCCAAACAACAGGGTGTCAACAGATCTTTGCTTATGTTATTAGCTCAGAGGTGTCCCGCTGTAACATGGTGAAAAACTCACTGATTCAATTCTGCTGAGGTAGTTGTTTTAGACAAGGCCAAGAAAGAATGTGTATAGTGTTCGAAAAGACAAAATCACATCTGAGAGGCTTCGCTGAAAATCCCAAGGAAATTACAGCTAAACCACACCAGCAGGGGCAAATGAGCCTTTATGCCGGATCGATAATTCATGTTTTGCTTCCCTTGCTGGCACAAATCAGGTTTCCAATAACCGCAAATCAACAAACAGCTTAATCAATGGTTTTCACACTTGGATGAAAGAGGGGGCTTTGTTAGTCACATTTGGTTTTCTCTTCTGATTTCAAGCTAGAGGAAGAAAAATGTTGCCTAACAAAAAAATTCAGAGAAATCAGAAAAGGTTTTCTTATCAAGTTAAGATTGCCTCCAGTAAAAACATCTAATTGTTGTAGCTGCAGGTCATCTCCAGCCATTCATCGGCTACAAGGCAAAGAGCCTCAATTCTGGACCTAATACTCGTGTCATCCATCAATCTTGTGTTTGTGTGCATCTGTGTGTGTGTGTGTGTGTGTGTGTGTGTGTGTGTGTGTGTTGTGTGTGTGTGTGTGTGTGTGGTCTGCTGTTTCAGCACTGGCCATTTCGGTCCTCATTCATCAACCTCCTGAAAAGTGAAGTGACGCTTTTTGACATAAGAGGCCACTTTACCTTCTCCTCAGAGAGAGAAAGAGAGAAAGGGAGTGCTGTGCTCAGATGGTTGAAAACTGTTTCTATATGCCATCATGGAACTCTTACTTTGCTCACAGTACAGCTGCTGCATTTCTACACTGCCAAGGTTGATATCTCCTCACATAGTAACGCTGATTTCTGTTGCGTTCTAACATAATGAGGTCTTCAAACTGCAATTTCAGCGAGTAATATAGGTTTCTCTACAGTATCTTTGGGGCGCAGTGAACAAACACATGAGTGTTGAGCAAACACAGTTTGATTGGCCTACTAATGGATGTTTGGAGCAGTTGGCAGACTTCAGCACTCCTGGTTCTAATGTGATCTGTGCCAGAGCTCTGCCCACTAATGTCCATTATACACAGACTTACTCCATTCTGCATTGATTCTGTCTCTTCTTACAGACTGTAAGGGCTTTTAGAGCCCATCTCCGCCTGCCATCTCAGCTATCAGATTCCAACAGCATTTTAATTGACCTGCAATCTACTTAGGCAAAAATAACATATTTTGAGTCTCCTTTCACACTACAAAAAGATAAAAAAGATTCTGCACAGGCAGGATGATAGACAGGCAGTGTACAAGTTCATGGGGCATTTTATGGCAACTGTTGGATGTTTTGAAGTCTGTAAAAGCCAAAGGGGGTAAATAACAGGCTGAGACTGAGGACAGCTTGACGATGACAGAGTAAGAACATAAGTGGTGCACCCGAGTTAGTGCGGCCACACCTTGGTGCTGAAGAATAGCCGAGACAGATTTCTTAGCTCCATATTCCTGCAGAAGTGTTCAGTAAAACATGGCAAAGCTTGATACAGCCATAGTCTCAAACTGAAAAGGGCAGTCTATTGATTTTACACGTAAAGGTCAGCTTACTGATCATGAGGGATACAACTCAGCCTGTAAAAAGGTGCATGAGGTCATCTGTGGCTCTGAAGGGAGCTTTTCTAAAACCCAAAAAAGCACAACCCAGATAATGTCAGCAGCGTTATCTTGGATTGGGCTGGAGACTTTCACTCTCACAAGTGCCGTAACTTTATAGAAGTACAATACTAAATCACTGGAGTATCTCTTTAACCCCCCCCCCCCCCCCGCTGCAGACCTGACACAACCTCCTGCAGCTTGATGGAGGAGCTGCCTGCACATACTCGGTCGGTTAATTGAAGTGCTGCAGTCAGGAAAGCTTCATAATCATCAAAGCCAGTACTGACTTAATTTAGTACACAACACTTCACAAAAAAAAGCCTTCTCTGCAAGTATTTCTTTTTTTCTTTCTTTTTTCTATTAATGGCAGAAATGACTGTATCTGAGTTTGATTGCACTAAACAGACCTGATAATTATCATCAGTTCACAAGTGGGTGGCCTCTGCTGCAATCACTCACCTAATGAAATGTTTTTCATTAAGTAATTGGACAGTCTGCATAATGTTAGCGTTGAAAAAGCCTGGACTTAAAATGTCACAGTGTAAACACTTGATTCATTCATTCTGAGAGATTTATGAGATTAACAAAGAGCCCAGTAAACCTGAAATAGCTCACCTGACATTCATGTCAGACATATATGGTCAGAAATGCAAAAAGTCCTAGTTTTTCAAAGAAGAAATAATTCAAAAACAGATTAATTCAGCTGAAAGGATTTGCAGAAGGGGAGGGGGGGTTTTCTGCTGCACTATTTATGCATCTATTTGTTTACAGAAAACAATCACCATGTGATTTTCTGATCGAGTCACTTGTTGTTTGGAGCCTCCTGTCCACATCATTTTCCTAATACACTGCTACTGTAAGAATTCAGTCATTTTACTGGGACCAGACCCATCAGTAACTCAAGAGTTCAGAAAATCAAATTACTCTGAAAAAAAACCTCCAATGTCCTATATATATTATTATTATATTCAGTGAGAAAATAAAATGATATGGATTGGCAGCAGTTGGGCCAATTAAAAAGTTCTCAAATCTATAAGTTCATTTGGAGAAGAGTAAAATGTCCTGTACTCTTCGTTTAGTGAACCATCGGGGAGAGTGAGACACCGCACAAATGAAGACATATGTCCTACACTACCAAAAAGCAATACCACATATGTGACTGATTTTTGTTTCATGATGGTTCAAGCTGTGATTTAACACTGAGTAGAACAATCCAGTGCTGAAAATACAATTTAAAAATTATCATTTGGTTTAATAACCAATTTCTTTTGGCATCTGAAAGCCATAAAGCACTGAGATTAATGTCTGCGTATAAAGTCTGGATCAGTACTTCAATTTCAGTTCAATTCAAGTCCAGTAAAGTTCACTTAAGCTCAGGTAGCAAGGCGAGCATGTGAATGCCTGCGCGCCACTGTGAGCGAGGGAAGATTGTTTTATGTCTTCTGGGTTGATTCAAAGCTGTAAAGATAAGTCTGATGTAAAGAAGAAACCTGCTCACACTAAGTACTCATACTGCTTTTAGAGGCATATATTTATGGGAACTGCCTTAACAGTGTGGACTGTTTAATTAGTATTTTCCACAAAGAAATTCTGAAACTCAGTTTTCTTTAAGAGGAATGGTCCTCTACAGGGCTTTGTTTATTTCTAGTCACAGTAAAATCTCTGGAATGCAAGTCGTTGAAACGCATCTACAAGTGAACCACATACAGATCGTATGCTTCATTTAAATTAACAGAAAAATGAGAACTAATTTTACTCTCAGCTTTATGACTTTGACTGCTAATTCTGCGTTCTGCCCTGACCTGCATGAATAAACAGACAAGCTACAGCTTTAAATTACTCGCCTTTATAAGATGCACATAATTCATCTGTTGTGTAATGTCTCAGTCAATGACTCAGTAAAAGCTGATATTGATGTTGTTGCTGAACTTTCAGTCCAAAACGGGCCTTTAAAAGCAGGAAGAGAAGGGTCACTGAAAAACCGGGCAGCTACTAATTACAGCTTCACATACAGGGGTAGTCTTTGTTCGTCTACGTGTTTGTGTGTGTGTGTGCATGTGTGTGTGTGTGTTTGTGTGTGTGTGTGTGTGTGTGTGTATGTGTATACGTGTGTGTTTAGCCTGACTGACAGCTTGTCTCTCCCCTGCTGTGCTCTTGCTCTTGTCCCGTTTTAATGGGCTGACAGCGAGAAACTCTGACGGAAATCTCAATGACGCACCCGCTGTTAGACACATCCACAGCTGAGGAAAGTCAGAAGCAAAAGTGCATCTCAGAACCAACATTACTCCCACGAACAGCATCGGAGACACTGCTGAACTGCAGCATAACATCAAACAGACCAGCTTGTCTGACATGTAACTTTAGACATGAAATGGGTTGCAGAGAGGAGAGAAAGAAAAAAAAAAAACTAAGAAAACATATCTGTTGAGCTCCTTCTACTGCATGATTCTCTCAAAGGAATTTCAGGGTCCCATGGTGCTTTTTCGCATGAGATCTCAGCTTCTCTCAAACGCACCTACAGTGGCGTTTAAAAAGAGCAGTATGTGGTGGAGTTTCTGTTGTGTAAGGCTTTTTGGGATCTATGTTACATCATGATGGATGGCAGTGAATTAAATATGCCTGCATGCTGCTTGCATGCTTTTAATCACATCCAATCAATCCACGCCATCATCATCGCTGCAGCAAAATGAAATGGCAGCTCGTCATCATGTCAATCCCAGATGGCTGGAGAGGCATTTTGCTAATTGAGCATCACAGGTGTGGATCAGATTGCTCTCTCTCCATCTGTGTGTGTGTGTGTGTGTGTGTAGGATATACTGTATGGTGCTTCATGTGGGATTTTCCTTCACTTACGTAAGAGTGCTCCCCAGCGCATAGATGGGCCCCTGTGTGCACATTTGTGTGTTATTTATTATTTATTTTGCTGAAATTATCTAATGAGCAAATTAAGCTGCTACATTTTGACCAGTCGGCGAGTCTTTAATGTTTCAGCATCTTCAGAGCAAGTACTGGCAGATGTGCATCCGCTGTGATTGTAGCCTACCTCTAGCTATGTTCTACTTTTGACTCACACATATTTGTTAACTCAATGAAAACATGAATGGAGGTTGGTTTTATTTGACAGTAGAGAGAGAGCAGAGAGATTTTCATAATGGTGGAGGGAGGGAAAAAAAGAAGCAGAGAAAAGAAAGTGTTTCAGGATTACATGCTATCAAAAGCACATTGACCGTGACTTTGGTCATGTTCTTGCTCGGCTGCCTCACACATCGCCCCCTCAGGGCTTCTCGTCCTGTGAAGGAGCCATGTGATAAAAATGATCCCTCAGCATCACACCCTCCTCCCCTTCCCTTCCTACCCTCTGTCCGCCTCTTCAGCTGCTGCAATCCTGATCGCCTGACAGCTTGGTTATCACCTCCCACCACCAAATCCCCCCACTCCCCCTTCTCTCTCTCTCTCTCTCTGTATGTGTCCTGCCACCTTCCTCCCTCCTCCATCCCCCCACCTCTTGCCTATGCTGTGCTGCGCAGTGGTGACAGGACAGGATGATGCAGGGTCTCCCAGTGAGGTGGCGTGATGCCTGAGCACTAAGTTTAACATCATGGAGCGGTTAGTCCCACTGGTCTGTGCAGGGGAAGGAAGGGAACGCTATTCAAGAATTCACATTGGCAGCGTGCACGCATTGGTGTGCGGTTGTCTTTAGTGTTTGCATTCAGCCAAAGTCTTATAGCTGGGACAACATGACGTCCAACTCATCAATCAAGTGCAGGGAGGGTGTTGCTCACAACAGATGAGAAGGAGATGGAGAGGCTTCTCAGGCATGCTGCTGCTCCTTCAGCATTTATATCTGCTCCTGTGTGTGGGGATTATTTATGATCCAATCAGACCCTGGATGCTTCCAGTTCAACTCAAAACTAATCCATATATTAAAGTAGGCCTTGAGAGCATAAAACAAGTGGTGCTAAGGTCTCTCTCTCTGCCTGTGACCTTTCCAATTTCACCCCAATCCCTTCATCATCTCCTACCCACTACTTTCTGTCTTTATCATACAAGCTGCAGAAATCAAGAGAGTTCAAGTGGTATGCAATAGCAGTTGTGTGTGTGCGTGTGCGTGTGTGTCTGTGTGTGCCAGTTGCAAGAGGCAGCCCCATTCACTGAAACAGCTGGATGGAGATAACAGAGCAATCCAGTTTCTCTCCCTCATACCAGATCTTGAGGCAAAACAGCTGAATCCAGTGCAAGAAAAATCCCCCCCAAAAAAAACTTGGGAGCTGGTGGGAAAACTAAGTCACTGCGTTGAACTGGATCAGCCACAGATTATGCTCAAGTACTTTAATCACTCAGACAAGTCAAACTATCAGTAACCAAATTAATCATGCACACTAAGCCCCGCACACTCGAGCGCAGCACAAGCAGTCCCATAACTTAGTATTAGAAATCCCCATTTTGACATCATTGTTCACAAACCAGGCGTGTTTCGTGGATATTTTGCAAAAAATCTGCCCAAAAAATCATGAAAGAAGTTTCTCTCATTCTTAACTACATAAAAAAACCGGGGTAAGAAAGCTCTTTAACAAAGCCACTAACTTTACTTAACCCCGCTGTAAAAATACAGAAGAAAAACACAAGACTGTATCTCCTTTAAACCCACTGTTGCACACTGCGATATCTCACTCACCTTAAACAAGATGTTCTTTACAACCAGCCCGTGCTGCGATATTACCTCCAACAGTAGGCTAAATGTCTTGCGCGTGTATCCGGTCGCCTTTGCTGTGGGTACGCAACTTTTTTTGAAAACAAAAACAAAGAGCGAGCAGCTGAAAACAAAAATCTCCTCTTTTCTTTCTTTCCTGTAGTTACGATCGGCTTCTTCCCACAGACCCGTCCAGTCCACAGGAGCTCGGAAGACTCGCTGCTGATCCGCCGCTGCTGCTCGGGCTGAGTGTGTTCGGTGTTGTCACCGGCAGAGCCCGGTCGGTCTGCTGCTGTGCGGGGCGGGCTCACTCCCTGCTACAGCGGGGGCTCGACTACTGATCCACAACAGTGAGGTTTAGGACCAGGAAAGGAAGTGCAGGGGCTCCGCGTGGGGGGGGGGGGGGGGGCTGCGACGACCGATGATACTGTGTATTTATAATGACAGAGTAGAATTATTCATTTTACCCCTCCTATCCATCTTATTCTTAAGATATGTGCCCTTTCTAGTGGTTCGATATTCTGATGTATTTCTTTATATTAAATACAGACATGGTTTTCAGTGTAGCCATCTGTTCAAAGGTGAGTGTATTAGCTGCATATGCCAAGTGGCTCCTTTTGGCCCCATCCATCAAGCTCCCCCAGTCATTCATTAAGGGTTTCACTATTTCTTTCTTGTCTCAAATAAAGTAAATAAAATGCTACAGACAGTGTTTTTTTTTTTCATTTGTATATCTAGTTGACAGTTGTTCTGCAAACTGCAAGGTGAATCTTGACTTTTGAAAATATCAACATGGTTGCTTAAATGCCTCACATCCTGGTTTCTTGTTTCATTCATTCATCCACTAGCTACCACTTATCCTTTGAGGGAAATGGGGTATAGCTGTACACACTTTTTTCCAAAAAATGTTTATTTTGATGTCTTAGAACAATAGGTCGCAACATTTTTAAATTGTGACCTTTTAAAACAAATACTTGCAGTTGCTTGTCTAAGTTATGGACTTACTGTGCACATACATACATAAGTTGCAAGCAGTTTGACTGCAGAGAGTTTCCTTTTCAGAATATTTAACTTAAAGGATGTTTAAAACCCTGAAGAGGGGGAAAAAATCCAGTGTGGATACTCATTCTGCTTAAGGTACCAAAAAGGCTTGGGCCAAAAAGTACTGAAATGCCTAAGTGTCTCAGTGGTCAGCACTGTCTCCACACAACAGGGAGGGCCTGTGATCAAATTTGGAAATTGAAAGGACGCATAACCAAATAATAGATTTTCATCCAAAATATTCCAAGGTAAGTTCTCAAAACTGGTGATTAGCCAGGTGGTTCCTTGGCTCTATCCTGCTTTGAACTCTCAGGTAGAGAGGTTCCCACCCACTGCCTCCTGTCCGCTCACACACCCTGGAAACACAATATGGGTTTTTCTCTTTTCAACACAATAGACTGCCACCTGCCTGATTCATCCATGAAAGAGGAGCCGTATGAATGCTTGAATGACCGAATTTGTTAGAGGAATGTATGGATTGATTTCTACAAGGTCTTAAGGTGCAAAATCTCGACCAGTCAAAAATGAGCAGCTGCCACAATACAGAGTTATCTGAGCATCTTCATATACTGCAGCTGCGATAGACTGGCCAGCTATGATTCTGTATTTATGACATTACGGAGAATACATAACATATTCTTGCTTGTTTGATAAATAATTCTGGCAATGTGTTCAGTTAATCAATCAGCTTTAGTCGGGATTTAAGAAGGTAAACGGAAGCATAAAAGATAAACAATGATTTTTTTTCCCCCAGTGCAGTTTCATTTGTTTTAGGAATTTTATAGAAACAACAATGATGTTTGGAAACATGTCAGATTAAATCACATCACCAAATCACTTCCCTTAAAAATGCTTTTAAAAAATGATGATGGTTGAAGAAAATTGTTTTATCAGCTTCTCAGCGATTTCTTTTGCTCCTTTTAAGAAATATTTTATGAGTCAGTATGACATTAAAGAGCTCATTAAGGTGGGTACTTCTGCAGTGCAGCATTACATTTTCATCACGTGTGACTCAAATCAGTCACCTGCACCATTATGATCAGAATCTACGGTAACTGTAAAGAGCTAAAATATATGTTAGAAACGTTTATTCTATTTTGATTTTTAAACAAATAGTGCAGATTTAAAGTTGTTTTATGAGACCGCAGCCTCCACCTTGTGTCTTTGATGTTCGGCCGGCAGGAGCCCCATCGCTGCTGAACTCCAACTGACCTCCCCTCCACTGCCTACAACATACCAATTTGTTTCCTGTACCAATGCCCAGTGCGTAACCATCACCTCTCTGCCCCCTCCTCCCCCTCTTCCTCTGCCCCCATGACTCTCCTCCTCTCCTGCTCCTCTCTCCCATCAGATTGTCAACCACCTCTGCTCCTTTGCGTTTCTCTAATCCCGCTACAGCCAATAACCTCCCTTCTTCATCTGTCACGTCACCAGCTATATATGAGCTCCATCTTGTCTCTTTCTCTCTGCCATATTCAACCTCCGCCCCCCCTACCACGACAGCCTTTCCTTTCTCAATCCTTTTCTCCTTTAAATCGTTTCCATGGTTCATTTGAACTTCAGGCTTCGGCAGCCCGCATTGCTAATATGATTTCCAGCTGAAATGAAACGTGCAAATGTGCTGCAGCCTCTCCTTATCCCCAGTGGGGTCTCATTGGAGTTTGCTTCATTAGACTGGGGTGGGTGGAGTTTTTTTTTCTTTCTTCTTTTGAACTTCATAAGATTAAAGTTGAACATTTCTGGGCCTCATGAGTGTCCCTTATTTTCCCAGCAACACAAAAGCCTTGTTAGTTTATTGTCTTCTTACATAATATGCAAAGTGTGTGTGTGTGTGTGTGTGTGTGTGTGTGTGTGTTAGTGTGTGCATACTGCTGCAGTTGTGAGCATGCTGGCGTAGATCTCTGTGTGCTCAAGTGTGTACAAAGAAAAGTCCTTGCCCTTGGCAGCACATCACCTTTGTACAAGACTGTTTAATTCATAATAACTGAGAGTTAGGGAGGTTCGTTTTTTTCTCATGTTTTTTCTGAAATAGTGTGTTCAGCAGTCTGGTTCTAAGGATGTACGCGCATTCATTTTCCCCAGAGGATTACCTGTAATAACTTTGATGCTCCTCTGACCTCTCCCATAGTGCCATGATGAAGTTGACATTTTGTTTATTTTGTAAAATGTCCTGGCAATTATTGGATGGATTCCCATGAAATCTAGTACACACATTCAGAGGATGAAGTGTAATAACTTTGATGATCCCCTGACTTTAACTCCAGCACCACCTTCTGTCAAAATTTCCAGTAGTTTGGTTTATGACTCAATACAGAAGTTTTTATACTAACATTATGTAACAACAGGCTTGTGATTGAGTCAGACATTTGCCTCCTTACTTCAGCTATGTTTGCTTCTTTTTCGGCTGCTATAGTACGATCTAAGTGTGCTACAGTATATAGTACATACATGCTGTGATAGTCAAGTACTAATATACAGTATGCCTCCAGCAGCTCTGTGAGAACAAGCATGGGGCTCCCAGAGGGGGGGCTCTGAGAAACAACTCAACTGATACATCTCACACACAGTTTGGTGTTAAAAGCTTCATAAAACAAGATGAAACAGATTAATGGAGAATTCCTCACGCTCATGCCTCAGCAGAAATAATACACTGCAAGCCTTTGTTTCCAATCCGCTTTGGTCTGTCTGTAGATGTCTGTGTGAAGGCTGAAAGCCTGGATCATATGACTCACACATGCTCTGTCCCCTCAGGGTCTTCATCCACCACCAGACACCTGACCAAAGCCCGACACTCAGCCTCAACATGATTCAGAAATATCAAAGAGCGCCCAGCAGTGCTTCTAAAAATATTCACAAGAACCTGACAACATTCTTTTAGTGCATTATCACATTTTTTTTGTTTTCTCCTGTTCCTGCGTTAAGCACTCTTTACTTGTCCAACCTTTGTGTTTAATGACTCATGAATAGTTTATGCCTCATTTGCCAAGTGGATGAATTTTAGCTGTTCAATTAACAATGAAGCTCAAAGTGCGCCCATAATGAATCTTCAAAAACAAAACAACAACATGGGATTTTGAATAATGCCATTATCTTTGTTTTGGCCCTTTAAAAAAAGCACTCTGGCATCTCTGTCATGTTCCCAATTAGAGCCCTCCAATCCCCGAGCTGCACGTCCAGCACTCTGTGGAGGTTTATTTACATATTTCCATAATGGCCGAATCGGAAGAGTGCAGTGTTGCATGAAACACTTCATTCCCTCAAATTCCAGCTTTGGTTTGAGCCTGTGAGCTCATCCAATATTGAATTCTTTGTCTACAAGGAGAATCAGTGTGGCTGGGAAGCAGAGAACTGGGGCAGAAAACAGCTTCATCTCTGTTTTGGTACTGCTGTCTGTTCAGAGCCTTTCACGTCTTTGCTGTCAAGGTTGCTCTTATAAACCAATATGACAGCTCAGTTCCTACCTAATTCGGTGTAATACTTGCAGTCGGGGGTGTGACGGCACAAACTCACTCACACCACGCACAGAAGATGACTATTTCATACGGCTATTCTACACTTTCTCATTAGGAGTGTGTCTCTGCAACCAAAATAACCACATAGATAATTTATTCACTCGCCAGCCACCACTTTGATCCTCCTTTTATTCCCGTCCTGATGCACTTTCATACATTTTAATTAACTGTCCCATATGCTCACCCATCCCCAGCTACACTGGCACTCTAGCTGAACTCTGACCTCAACAAAAACCCTGCATACAAGACAGATATTATTGATACTCATGAAATACATAAATGCAACCATAACACGCTTTAGGAATGGCAAGCAAGAACTCATAAAATTGCTCTGACAGCATGAAAAACAGACTTTTTGTTCGCATCAATGTCCTGTAAGGAGTTGCATAAATATATGAATGTATACATGATTTTTGTCTTTCCATCTTTTCAGTCTGTGTCCTCTAAAACAAAACAATTATGAAAGTTCAAATGGGACATGAAGCTATTGTTAAATGTTTTGGAAAATAAAATAAAAAACCTTGTGGTCATAATTTCCATGTTTCAGGCAACAAAAGTCTTAAACTTAAAACTTTTTTCTATAGGACTTGCTCTATTGTGTAAACAAATCTTTCTTACAAATTAGAATAATTCCATGAAAAGTGGCATAAAATTCTACTTAAAACCAGTAGACAAATAAGGAGGTATGGTATCTCTCCTCATCAAATAAGTTCCATCTCATATAATACATTTGGAAAAACAGACACAAGTGATCTGTCTTGCATTTTCTAGATCTTTTCTTTTGTTGTTTAACCCATTTTTCTGGTTGGCTAAACATCAATGACGTGCCCTAATGGTGGCATTTCAAGTGCAGCGACAGTACCGTGTAGTCTGATGTCAGAGAAAAATGTGGTATAGTCTGAAAACATCAAGGTTAGACTGACTTGTTTGCAGTGACATTCAAAATGCAGTAAGGAAGAATCATCTTCTTCTCCTCTTCTCTATCACTATTACACACCCACTGCTTCCTCTCCGTGACATGTGTGTTGCACAACCAACAGATGAACGCCATAAGGTTATATTCCCTCCCTGGTGATGATGTGAAAGTAATTCTGGGAAATGTAGGACATTGCTAGAGTTGAAGCGCCCTTTAAATAATGCTATCTCAAAATCTCTGTGATGTTAATACACTCACACACTGTGAGCACTAATCACAGCAAAGCAGGTTTGCAGGCCACCAGATTAAAGCTAACTACCTCCTGTAGCTCACTCTGCTTCTCAGCATCAACCTCCAGATTCAGGATTTTTTTTTTTTTTTCAGACTCATTTTTCTCGCTGAGCTGAAAATGGGATGCCAAGAGCAATCCTCCCTGGATTATTTAAACAGCCACTTCAAAGAGGAGCAATTATAATCCTACATTATTGATATGGGAAAAAAAAACAACAAGTAAATGTCATAGTAACTAGAAAGGAACTGCCACAGACATATTTGGACATGCAGAGTGTGAGCATGGGATAAGTGCTTTTAGATTCGAGGTTTAATTTCTTTATGCAACATAAGACGGTAGGTTGAGTAGACTTAATCTTACACCCCGTTCAAAAGCCACATTTGCCCCCTCACAGACTAGAGACATCACAAGCATACGCATACACACTCACATGCTTTAGGTTGCTACAGAATATTTAGGAATACGTAGATATTTGGGCCTTTTTATCCACTG
The DNA here is from genome assembly GCF_021018895.1 of Seriola aureovittata. NCBI lineage: Eukaryota > Metazoa > Chordata > Actinopteri > Carangiformes > Carangidae > Seriola > Seriola aureovittata. The sequence goes on from NC_079377.1 coordinate 13,758,012, forward strand.
TAGTGCAAAAACTATACTGAACATAATTCTCTCAGTTAATTTGTGTCCTAAAGTTGCTGCACTGTCTCACACAGCAGCATCCTAATCTCAGATGCTTATGCAAGATTTATTCCCCTCCCACATTTCTGCATGCATTGTGTTTTCATACGTACACAGTGCAGCACCGCATGCAATATAGAGTCTATGGTATTATGCACTGTCAAGGGAGCTGTAGCATACTGGAAGTGTTTGTTCACAGATCACATACATGGCAGGCAAATAGAAAATAAATGGCCTGACCTTTCCCTATGGAGTTCTCAGAAATGTCACTGGTGTCACAATTACTCACACGTACATGCAAACAAAATCACACGCAAGCATGCAAGCTGAAGAAGCCAGCTCATACTTATAAACACAATAGCTGTAGTTTGGTTCATAGTAAGCATTTCTATGTGAAATGAAACCACGTTGTGCTCTTATTTCCCCTCGTAAGAGTACTGAGCCAGATTAAAGCATGCATGTGTGTGTCTATGTGTGTCTGTGTTAGTAGTTAGTAGTAAGTGGCAGAAAATTATGCTGCACGTGTCCCAGAGAACTCAGTGCAGATGGTTATTTTAGTCAGGCGAGGGCTGCAGGCAGCTCACTGTCATGTTGTGTAAATCTGGCTGTGAGAAAATGGTCCATCCCTGCAGGTTAATGATGAGATTACTGCATGTTTGAGAAATGATGAATGAGAACACTGGAGAAAAGTTATGTAACATTCAGCCAAGTTGTTGTGATTTTACATTCTGCAACCCTTGTAATAACTTTCTCTTCTTTGCCATCAGCACTGCATGAATAATAGCATTTTGTGCCTCACTGACCTCAGTGGATTCAGAATTTACTGACCTTTAAAATGTCTGAATCAGTACCAGATGCATTTTTCCACAGACCACTTCTTCACTTGAATGCCATTATTAATCCATCATACACATTCTTATACTGTATATACAGCTTTTTGACCATTTCCACTCTGCATTTTTTAAATTCTACATGATTGCAAATGCAGTTACAAGATGTGCGCCAGTGGTGTGACATGTTGGAGGTTGGACAGTGACATGTTGATGGTGGGTAACGCATTGCTTCCTGCCACAACAGGCCACCGGCATGTTTCTAATATCAGAACAAGTCAAGGACATGGCAGCAGGACAGCACAACTCTTAAATCACCTCTACACCTTTTCGCACCGACACGTGTGTTGGGATCAAGACACAAAGAGTATGCGGGTCCCTGTACTCATTCACAGCACAGACACTAAAATAACATCCCCAGCAAAACTTTGTCTTGCAAACGTCTCTTAAATCATGCAGACATGCAGACAGATGCAGGGCGGTGTGGAAAACAGAACGAGGGGTCTTAGTTTAAAACAGCAGCTGTGGAAATGTCTGGATTGGCTGAGGTGATGCAAACAGCGTGACTGTCTCCAGACACTCAGCAGATGTGCATAGACACACACACACACAATGTGTGCACACACACACACATACACACATCCATCCATCTATACTGTGTGCCCAGCTAATGCTGCAGTAGCTGCTATAAATGTAGTTGCTTTGCTAGTCACAGAGTGTGTGTTTCTCTCTCTCTCTCTCTCTCTCTCTCTCTCTCTATCTCTCTTTTTCGGTGTGTGTGCGTGTGTGTGTGTGTTGCAATAACAGGGAGACTGTCTTTTAAATTAAGGACTCCTGCCCAAAAAATGCAAAACATGTTCTGTACCTGACCCTGATCTTTGACCCGGTGCAACTCAAAATATTCTTTTTCTACTACAGGATCAGTGAAGGGATATTGGACTGGACGATGAGCATGAACTCATGATTACCAGAGGATGTATCACATACAAAGGCTTTCCTTAATGGGATTGAACAAAAAGTTAAGGATAACTAGTCTGAAAAGAAAGTGTTGCGCTGTGATTAATGTGTAAGTGTTAGCATGTTAGCATCATCACAAAAAGCACTTGTACAACGACTCCAAACCACTAACTTACTAGAATAGACAATCTTTCCTCATCAGATCTTCATTGGGTCAAAGTGTTGTTTAAACAAACTAGTAACATCCATATGAATGTCCATAGCAAAGTTCATGGCAATCCATACAGTGATTGTTGAGACATTTCACTCACACACACAAAACACAAAAGTCAACCTGACGGTGGAACTAGAGGAAAGGTCAGGGGATCTCTGAAGTCATTAAGACACAAAGCTCACAAGCTGACTTTTGAGTGTAGATTATTTTGTTTCACAATAAAAAAAATTAAAAAAACAGATATTGTCTTCTGTTAATCTTCTTCAGGGTCCAAAGCAGCACAGCTGGATAAGAGTTTTAGGACGGTTTTGAGCAGAAAGAAAATGAACCGAGGGCTACTTTTTACATGGGGAGGTAAGAGGTACATATGAGGGGTAAAGAAAAGGCCAGAAAGGGGAGGGATGACAGAGGAGGAGAGGAAAGAGAGTACACTGCACTAATGTGGGGAGACAGGACCAGTCTAGGGAGCATCTGTTTTTAGAGTCTCTAAACTCTGCTCTCCATCCATCCTCTTCCTCGTGACCCTTTATTTTTCTTACGATGGCATCTCTCTCTGAGCATCTCTTTTATTTTGTGTTTGTGTCCACACTGTGCACTTCCCATCAAAAAGCAAAGACCAGGAGCTTCTCTCCCTGAGGAGATGGATAAGGGCGAGCGGAGACAGCAAGGCAGCAGCTCTTTTTCGACAGCCCAGGGTCAGTCAGGGTTGCTCTGTTTAATAGCAGAAGGCTATAAAAATATTGAAGTGTTATTACAGTGGGGGCCTGAGAAATAATTCAATGCATGTGTGTGTGTGGACCATTATTACATAAGAGATTAGCATTTGCAAAGGAAGTAGTGGGGCGGGTCTGAATGCAGAAACAAGGATTGGAAAGAAATGAGGGGAGGTTTTAGTCTCCTCGTTTACTACTCATTGCCATTCAAAAGGGAGGAAATCTGGAGATGATTTGAGGTCAATCAACTTCAATCACACAACAGTGGCTCATTAATTTAGGAATTATTTAATAGCTGCTGGAATTCAGCCACTTGAACTCTGCTCTCTGTAAAAAGAAAAACTTCTCGCCAAGTCATGCATATGTCCTCCAATTTCAGTATACAAGACACGCTTGTCTTGCTCCTCCCACGTCCTCCACTGAACCCCACAGCTATTTTGCTCTGTTTGCCCAAGGCTTGAAGGCTCCAAGTGGCCTCTCTGGACGACTACATCATTTCATCTTCATAGTACTTCACATGAGATGGCCTGGGCGAGAGTAAAAAGAACATATTCATGTTGTTACTGAAGCCCCTGGGCCAACCCTGGGTTCATTTCACTGCAATACCACTGAAACTTACATCAGCCATGATCAGGAAGGAAAGAGAGAGGAAAATTCAGGAAGGAAAGAGAAGAAAAAGTCTCAGTCCAGTGCTGCACTAATATCAACCCCAGAGACTGTTTGACCTTCACTTTCAGAGCAAAAAAAAAAAACACAGTAAAAACACAAGCAGCAGTAACAAGCAGAGTCATTTTTCAGAAATGTAACTTTGGCACATGCAGCCGCTCTGCTCGATCGCATATTTCTCTTCAATCCCTCCTCTAATGTTTAATGCGAGCCGCGCTAATGCAAGACCTCCCCGCAGATCCCCATGATTAAAGTTGATAGCTTTTCAGCTTCCTCATAAAATTAGATGGATCTCCAGCGAAGTATAATGGTTGTTCCCATTAGCCAGTTCACTAACTGCATCATTGGTTATTCAACCAGGTATTGATGATATTGCAACTGCTGCAATGCAGATCTCACAGGAACATGCATCACTGAGCCTGGAGTGAAGGTAACAAGTGGATTCACAGGCTCACACACACACACACACACACACACACACACACACACACACACACACACACACACACACACACACACACACACACACTCACACACACACATACACTAACACAAAGTCATTAATTGTTCCCTGCTGACTGGACACCTGGTATTGTTTCTATTAATCAATCACCAAAGCAGTGATACCTACACAGGTCTCTTCATTATTCTATGCTGCAGTTTTGTGCTTTTGTCTGCGTATCATTCCCCACTGGTGCTATGCTGCTGTTTTGCATGCGTGTGTGTGTGTGTGTGTGTGTGTGTGTGTGTGTGTGTGTGTGTGTGTGTGTGTGTGTGTGTGTATGTGTGTGTGTGTGTCTGAACTGGGTCAAACCCCTGTGTTGCCTCTCAGATGGTCCATTGGGAGATAAACACAGAGAGATGAGCTTTAATCCAGGATTGGAGCTGGATCCTCTAACTCAATTAAACATCTCTGTCTTGCAGGACACACACACACACACACACACACACACACACACACCTACACACACACACAGACACACACACATGTGCATTATAGAGACATGTTCATCAAATCTCCTACCTACAACCTAAACCTAACCTTACTAAACTAAGCCTAACATTGCCTTATCTTAACCCTTCATATTTGGTTACACACATTCGTGCACCATCTCACACACTCACATATAGTGTTTGTTGGTCTTCCACTCACCCACACACACACACACACACACACAGTCAGTGAGGGTATTAAAACTGATATCTCCATGTCATCTGTGTCCTACTCTGGTGCCTGCGTGTGATGTAACACCACTCTGTCACAGATTGTGTTTTACAGTCTTTTGGTCTAATTCCATGTCCTCAACGCTAATGTCACTTTGTTATAAAGTAAGCACAGCAGTGTTGTACATGGAACAAAGCGTATGAGATTATTTAGTTATTTAAAAAAAAAACATCTCAACTCGAGGTTTTCTTACTTACTTGTTCTGGAGCTCTTGACTATCTTACATGGTCTTCATTAGCATACTGTGTTTCACTCTCTGAATTTACATGGCCAGAACTCCCCTCTTTGAAATGTTTGTTAGTTTCAAGTTGTGCTGTTTCAAAAACACTCCAATGGCCTCAGACAGTGATATCCAACACTTAAAACTGCTTACATGCATGATCTGCCGTAAAACTCATTAAAGTTATAAAAAAAAAAAGTCACCATCATCACCAGGTGTTGCAGGGTTGCTGATGCTCATGGTTTTGGCAAGCAGTAGTTTTCTCTCTTTTTGCTGAGCTACTTCCCAACCAGACTGGACTGTATTATTTGTTGATTTACTGTATAAGTCCCCTTTTCTCCTGTTGAGCCTCTCAGTCTCGGCTACTGACTGTTCTTATCCTCTCCTTCTTATTATTATTCAATAAATGTTCATGTTGTCTTGGTGAAAACATGTCTTCACTTGGTGATCCAAAAGCTAGAAGAACAACACATTCCACTCTCTAAAACATATTTCCCTTACACCTCATTTAGAAGCTGGACCAAACAGTGGCATAAATACACGGCTGGATGGTTCTGCATCAGGGCTAAATATACACAAGTGGCACGGGGAGAAAGTGGTTAGCACCTGCGACACAGCAGGCAGGTCTGTGGAGTTTACACAGGCTCGCTGTGTTCATGTGCAGGTCACGTTAACTGGAGAATCTAAATGGGCTGTTGGTGTGACTTTGTTTTTGAGTGAAAACTCATCCGGTGTTTTTCATTTTAAGGGCACTCAGAGAGCGTAGACCTCCGCCAAGGCCAATGTAAAACAACATGCATCTGACTTCAGAGGAAAAAAGTTCAAATTCATAGTAAATGATCCGGGTCTGCCCCAAAATATAATGGCTTCTCCTCTGAGTCAGGCCCCATCAATCTTCCAGATTTGACAAAAATCACATCAGTACTATCAGTGTAATCCTGCTGACAAACAAACAGAGGAGTGAAAACACATCCGCCTTGGTGGAGGTAATAATGGATTCATTTAAGACTTTATATGTAACACATAAATTATTATATAAAATATGAGCCAGTGCTTTACTTTTTAACTAACCAATGCTATATTAAGTACATAAAATTGGCCACACATTCACAAATTATATAATTCAGTATTCATTTCCAATAATAAAATGGATTATTAATAATATAACAAAGTGAATAGTGAACTTTGACTGAAGTACATTTTGCTGATAATACTTTAGTACTTAAGTAAAATACTTTTCATATGTATTGTAGCATTATTATAGCATGGTACATTCTACAAATGTACTATTCTACTATTTGTTGATTTGTGCTTAATCAAGTTACCATAAAAGAATCAGTGGGTAATTGATTTTTGATCTAAATTCAAAGAGAAGTAATAAACACTTGTGATTTAATGTGAATGTGACAGAAGATGACTATCAGACCAGCTTATCCTCCACTCACCATCAGTGTTATTCAAAAGTGTCAGGAGCAAAGATTATTCCAGAGAAATAATTTGACAGCCTATTGACACTGGGAACATGTGCTTCCAATGAATAGCGGGACAAAATCATGGAGGGAAGTAGGAAATGGTGTCAGTCAGCATAAAAGAGACACACATGCGTGCGCCCACACATGCATGAGCACACACACATACACACACACACATTATGTCTGACTCCTCCATTCACCCTAAACAAGAATGACACTGAAACACAGACAAGTGTTCTCGTCGCTGAAGCCTGAAATTGCCTTTCCTTCCTGCTGTTGATTGTGTTTCACACTCAGTGAAACAAGTGCTGGGACCCCATGACAGATTCAATGTGTGTGTGTGTGTGTGTGTGTGTATGTGTGTGTGTGTGTGTGTGTGTGTGTGTGTGTGTGTGTGTGTGTGTGTGTGTGTGTGTGTATGTGTATCTAGTCTTACTCATTTGTCTAACGCTCACACCAGTTTGAAAGAATTTGATATTCTGCTTGCAAGATTGAATTTATGTATGGCGGATATACGCACCATTCAACATGAGAGCTTTCCAGTCAGTTAACCAGCCACCCGCCGAACTTCTCCAGTTAGCAAGGTGGGACTGCACCGAGTCCAGAGGCTGCGCAATACTGCAAATAAGGTTAAACATCATGGCAAATTAATTTGTCTGCAACACTGTGTCCTTACTAACAGTCACTTCCTCTCTCATTAAAAAGGAGTTTTACCTTTATTGTTCTCTGGCTGTGAGTACTACTGGGCCTTCACAGCCACCACACACTTGAAGAAAGACTATGTCACTTTAAAAAGAAGAAATACCACAGTTTTTCCTCTCACAAACTAAAAGTTGAATTTATAAGCAATAAAACAAACAGTTGCTCTGTTCAAAAATGCTCAGGGGCTTCGCCAATGTAATCTGATGCTTTTAGAAATATCATTGTAACAGATGTTGCCGAGTCTTTTCACTGATTCTTCTCCATGTGTGCTTCTCACTGGTGGAGAGTAATAAGAGCATTTACTCATACAAATTTGATACTTGAAGCATATTTTTGCTGATAACACTCGTGTGCTTTTATTTCAGTATATTCCTGAACAGTCAACTTTTACATTTACAGATTGTTTTTACATTGTGGTATTTCTCTCTTTACTTAGGCCTAAGTAAAAAAAATGGATTCATTCTTCCACCACTGGTATCATTGATTTACATTGTTGACGTTTATCCTGTAATTGTCACTTGTGGCTGCTGTTCAGAAAAACAACGCGTCTCATCTTGGGGGGGGGGTTCCTTATTTAAATTTTAAATTCTGTGAGTTCCAATTGTGTGTGAAATCTTTTCAAATCCCAAAAACAAATATCAGAGAGTCAGAGATACAAATTTCCCTTGCAGTAACAATGGAATGTTTTAAGTTGATGTAATGTTTAATTTTTGTATTTCCTAAGGGGTATTTTCTATTTGCACAGGAAGGTCAGAGGTCATGGTTCTGCTATGGAACAGCGCCTCTGTAGCTGGCAGGAGCTCAGCATCACTGTTGTTCAGTGACACATTCATCAGGGTGGACACTTGCTGACATGGAGGATGGATGCCAGGTTTTCTGGGTCAAGGTCAGTCTCCCACTCACCACTGCCAACCTGCAGCCTCGTTTTATTTTGCCAGATGGGGTTGTGTTTGCCTTATAGGACGGTACAATGAGAGAGTCAGACAATCCAAGGAAATCATTTGAGGCTTATCTGCCATAATCTCAATGAATCTCATGTAGAAAATAACAAACCTTTAGCTGTCCCATTCAGGTTAAAACAAAGACTTTCATCACTTACTGAGGCCGTTTGATCCACGTCTGCGCCACAATCCAACCCTGCATCAAACATATAGAGAGAGGTAATCCTGCTCCTGCAGCCCAGATGTCATCCAGCAGGCAGTGAAAGCTTTACACGACTGGAAAAGAAATCACAGTTAACACTAATACACATATATGACACACAATTAGATCACATACATCTCAGACTGCTTTGTCCCCTTCAGATTATCTCCACAGATGTTTGAGTTCAGGCTTCAGACGTGTGTTTACTGACAACATGGAAAATATGATGAAACATGCACATAGAGGTGAAAAAATTAGCTGAATTAAAAAGAAACTTTTATCTTATATGTTTACTTGTGACTTGTTGTGATTCCATAGGTCATACTGGGAGAGTGGAATATACAGTGATAGGAGGATTTTCCATAAACAGACTGGCTATGACCTCCAGTGGTAAACAGCAGAAGTACATTTGACATAACTGCAAAGAGAGAATCACTAGGTGGCGGCACTGGTGCGAGAATTAAATGTTAGGGTGTGAGATTCATTGTCCAAAGGGTAAAGCAGTTCAAAGCCCTGGAAAATAAACACATACTTAAACCCATACACACACAGAGGAACACACTAATTACTGAGTCTCACACGATGAACATACAACCACAGCATGCAGCACAGCTCCCTGGGGCCCGGTTTAAAATGAGTGCTCTTTTCTGTTTGTCTAGTTTTAAACATCAAAGGGCAAACAAGATATGTGCGCCAGGCTGGAGGATGTTTACACACTATCAATATTTCAAAAGTCCAAAAGTCAAAGATCAGACACTTTGTCCCCGCCACGGCAGGATATTTGTCTCAACGGCCGCTGGTCTGCGTGAATCCTCTTTGCATCTACATACTGCAGGTACACAACAGCTGTGCAGTAGTCTGTGTTTGTCTAAATCACTTTAATTGATATAAAATGAGAAGGAGAGGAGCAACATCACATGAAAGAGCAAGTTTCAGTGTTATTACTCACAAAGTTTCAAGTGAAACTGCAGTGAGCGGCTATCAAAACATCTATCTGGAGTGAAAGAGTAATCTCCGAAACACTTGTGACACTCAGTTGTTGTGAGTAAGCGTGTGTGTATACGTGTGTGACTGAGAATGTTGTTGTCAAGCTGATTGTCCAGGTGACGTGTCAGGAGGATACAACTACCTGGGTGTGTCTGCGCCCTCCTTGGTGGCTACAGCGCTGATTTCCTTCTCCTATTACTTCCTCTTGCGTAAACAGAATGCCACAGGGCATCTTTGAATGTTCTTGTTTTGAAAAAGCTGCCTTTGTACTGATTTTGTTGGCCGCTGTCAGGAAAAATCTGACAAAATTTGCTGCTGTTTAACTGGAAAAGAAAACGCCAAAAGGTTTGTCCTATTGCTTAATTTTAATCTCCTATAATTAACCCAGTATTTCGGGGGGGGGGGGGGGGGTTCCCAGAACAAAGCTCATAATTCTCCGCTGGTTTATCTGGTTTATCTGCAGCCTGTCTGACTTTGACAGGCATGTGTCTTGCCTGAGGAAACAGTGACATACAGACAGACAGTAAGCTGGTCAGGAGGTATGGAGGAAGCAGATAAAGGGTTGATTGATATGGAAGTGTGGTGTGTGTGTGACAGCAGAAGCGCGTGGCTTTTCTGGTGTCAAACCGGTCCGGGAGGAGGCAAAATGCTGGTTGTTTTGCCTGAACCAGCAACAGTGTCTGTTTGTTTTGGGGAAAGAAAAGTGCAGTGTGACACATTTTGCTTTGTCAGTTGAAACAGACAGGCTTTCCATAGTGGTGACATCCACAAGCCAACAAGCTCTGCACATAGACATGACAGTGTGCTCTGAACACCATCAGTGTTTTCATTCAATCTACACACTGAATGAATACAAACTTTTGGTTTTGTTTATCTACTTTTTGGACGTGAGACAACAGTGAAGGACTTAAAGACGACACTGTGTCGCGCTTGTCCCAGCAGCTTTAGCGGTACCGTACTTCACCAAGGCTCCAGATCCTCTTAATTTGTCCAGACTGTCAAAACCCTAATACCACATCTCTGTCTGTGTGATATTTGCAACATCACATGGGCAGCAAAGATTCAGGCATCACATGGAGAGTCGGGTGGAGGCTTGATGGGTAAATGGTGGTGGTGGTGGTGGTGGTGGGGGGGGGGGGGGGGGGGGGGGGGGGGTTGGAAATTAACCTTTAGACATGAAACATTACACATGAAACAGTGAGAGCATTGAGCAGTTTTGCTCAATAATGGGTAGATGATCATGAGGAGGCTGTTTGCCTGTTCCTCAGTTTTTATGAGCAACACTGTCTTTGCCTCCTGACCCATATGACATTTCCTGTGACTGTAATTAAATCAGGTCACACACACTCTTATAGGTGTGTCTTTTCATTCCTGTTGTTTATCAAACTCTCTCGGACAAACACGAAAGCGCCGCTGCTGACGTGCAAATGAGAATTGAGAACAACTAATAAACAAGACGAAGAAGAGCAGCGATAATAGAGCCAACAAAAGGAAGAACAAGAGGAGTGGGAACTATCAGCCACACAGATATAATTCCTACACCTCCCAACACTTTCTACTCTGTCTCACTGAAGGTTACCTTGATATATGATTAATGTCTAGAAGCTAAAATCTATTTTTTATCCTCATCTGTCACTGAGGGCCCTTTCATCTGTCTCCCCTGGGATGATATTTATCAAAAATCTACAGCTTGGATTCACAAGGAAGAAAAAAAGAAAAGCTGTGAAGTGATTTTTCTCAGAGATGTAAATCTAGTACAGGAATAGAACAGATGTTTTAATCCCCGATTAAGTTACCTGACAGGATATTTTTGAGATTCACAAAGAGCACAGGCAGTTGAATCACATTCAGTGTGTCTAAGCAACAATAAAACTGTGCAACTGGAACCGATAAGAGACAGCTATAAGCTTAATAATGATTATAATCATTAAAGTTATAGTGTCCAGTACTTATATGATAATGATTTTGCCTTTTATAAGCAATGTTACTGTTGATTGTAAAGTGTAAAGAATGTTTGTACAAGTGTCCATTTAAATTAACTCTGTTACTGTTTTTGTTTTTTATAGCTACTTATTATTTTTTAATGCAGTATATTGACAAGACTATGTTTCATTATATGCAATGAAATATATGTATATAGGTATAATGACAATAAATATGTGAGAGTGAATTCAAGAGACTTGAACCCAATGAGCTTTGGGGATGTTTTGCCCAAAATGTAACCACCCAGGCAGAGTTTTATCTCACCTCCTTCACCTCCTTCTCCTTATCCCCACCCAAATCTAATCTTCACTGGCTAAAACCTAAATAATGTCATTGGTACAGATTGATGGAAACAGTTAGGGTATCTCAGATACCAATCATTGGGAAGAGATTCATCAATTCAAGGAAAAGATTTAACAAACCCTACAAGATAAGGCCAATCTATAACACGGATTCCCAACCATTTTGTGTCTTCTTGCAACTCTTTATCACTGATTGCATTTGTCTGCCAAACCTGTTCGCCTGAAGAGCAGATATTTTCCCTGTTTCCTTGAATATTTTTCTGAAGTCTGAAGAGGTAAAATTTTCCATCAATTCACAAAACAACAGGACTAAGAGGGAGGCTGTGCAGCAGTGCTACCATCTTAGTTTAGCATACTAATATTTGGTAATAAGCACTACACTCATAGTACATCTGATGGGAATGATGGGAAAATCTCAACAGCGCACCAGCATTTTATTTAATCTACACATTTAAGTGAATGAAATGTAAATATTCAAATCTGCCACTCATGAGGCAGAACAAGCTCTTCCTGCTGACCCTGATTAAACCAAGGCAGTGTTACGTAAATAACACACAACCCGTGACAGTTTGTTAATCTCATGTCAAGGTGTAGGCACTGCAGGCATCTGGCACTATTACAAATCACCCTTTGGCTGTGCTTCTCTGTGCGTGGCTGTCCTATTTATGGGTGTTTTGTCGTGCTGCTGATAATATAAGCAGCGAGTTATTGTTTGAAAGCTGGGTGTTGCCCTGTCACCCAGGAACATGAGAAAAGGTCATGTGGATGATGGAAAAATCTGTAAGTCTTACGTACAGTGACTGTGGCATTTGTGAAAGATCAGTTCAAAAGGCTCGGATTCAAAGTAAGAATGGTTGCTCTTTTGAAAAAGCTGCATTGATTGAGGTGACATTTTCTTCTTTAATGCCTCCACAGGACACAGCACGTCTGCTGTATGTTTGGGTTTTGTCAACACCGTCCTGTTGGATCTGAACCAGTCCTGGCACATCAACCTCCCAGCAACATTTTCCATACCAGTCTGTGCCGTGCTGCAGGAACTCGGGCCTGCTTCCAGTAACAATGCAGACGCCTCCTTTTTTCCTGACTGTTTGACAATATTTACCACCTGATACAGCTTGCTCTGCCTCCTCCTATAACACGCCACAGCTCTGCTCCAATAACTTCACAGGGGGAAAAAGCTTGTTTCATCTAGCTATCGTTGTGAAATGTGAGAGGCAAACTGTAAATATACACAAGCAATGATGAGGAGAGGAAGAGGTTGAAGTACAAAGTTTTATTTTAAAGTCATGACTGAAATGTGAAGGAACCCACTTCCCTGTTATTTTTTGTGTTAGCAGAGTAAAAGAATTTTGATTTGCTGTGGGCACAAGCGTGGTGTAACATGCAAATAGAGATCAAAACTAACATGTGGACATTACAGTGACAGGAAAGCTGAATGGTACCTAATTAATAGGTTATAATGAATAACTGAATCGGTGTATTTTACTGTATATCCCATTAATAGGTTATAAATATTAAATTCTGTGGTGCTGGTAAAGCCTCCGCATGCTTTTGGTTACAGTTTGCTTCTATTTATCACATTTTGTGCAACACAGGCAAATTGTGACCCTCCTGTTGAACAGATAGGTGTCTCACAAGTGGCACTTAAACAGCAATATTGACAATAAGTTCCAAAACACAATGTACAAAATTACAAAATAAATATGCCTCTCTTTTTTTTTTTTAAATCCTTTTCTACTGGTTGTGCAATAAAATAGGCTTACAAAGCAAAACATAAACCTTGGCACTTTTCATTAATATCAAGATGAGTCATCCTTGTTAGTTCCTTAACTTGAAGAAAAAATAGCAGTGTTGAAACATAAGTCATGCAGCAAGTGTGAGAAAAAGGTCGTATATATACGTCGAGTTTTGGTCTAACAGGTTTGCATCAAACAGAGGATGCCGTCTGCACACAAAGGGGCCGCTGTCTGAAGAACAAACGCTGTTCGGTGAGTCACTGCAGCCAACACTTTTCATTCCAGTTGTGAGGAAGCAGAGCTGCGCCGTAGGTGCAGAGACTCTCATGCCGTAGCCCTTATCCAGCCTCTCTTTCTCCTCTGGCGTCGCTGTCCACTAACGATGGTGAATCTAATTTCACTGCTCATTAGAAGAACATCTTCGCAGCCAGTCCTACCATCTGATGCTAGTTGGGAGATGGGTGTCCCCGGGAACAAAATTAAGAGAGGTTCAAACTGACCTGTGCTAATCAGACCTGCAAATGAGAGCGAGAAAGAGAGAGAGAGAGAGAGAGAGAGAGGAGAGAGAGAGAGAGGGAGTGAGAGAGAGAGAGGGAGTGAGGGGGGAAAAAAAATATTCAGGCACAGGTGTCAGCAATGTATCTACATTGTAGCCTCGCTTTCGGATGTTACTTTAAAAGCAGTCACACCATCAGACCTGACTATGACCTGCGCTAGACTCAGACACAGCTCAAAGTATTTCCATATTAGCAACGCTCATTAGAAGTATTTTTGCAGGAATATGGAGTGAAAACCTGACAATTAAAACCCCTGCTGTTGTGCTCGCCATGTCTTGTGGTTTGCAATGGGGTCAAAGGGCTTTAATGAAGGCTTTTAACGTGTGAAGTGTACAGCTACGTCCTTCTCCTTTCATGTCTTTGATCAGTGCCACTGAGCGGAAAAAGCTTAGCTCTTCAAGCATCGTGCTTTGCGAACGACTGCAGCAGCACGTACAGCCCAGCATCTCAAACTCTGACATCACAGGCTGGTTAGATTCAATCACATGTCCGATTCCACAAGCGTGCCATAGGATCATGTATGGAAATGTATGAATTGCTCGGCTTCATGTGCCTATAAGCATATGGTGTACACTTGAGTTTGGATGTATAGTAATAATTTACAACATCCTGAGTTTTGATGGAATGAGAAAATAATTGGGAGCTCGAGAGTGTTAGGTAGTTTAATCTCTGGGGAGATCTCTAACTCGCTGCCTCTTCTCCCCCTCTTTCTGCAATAAGGTCAGATGTGTCATAAGACGAGTGTTTAATTAATGCTGCCCTCTGACAGAAGAACAACAGTGAGCTGCAACAAGAGCAAGAGTAAATAAAACAGATGGAGTGTGAGATGGAATGAGATAATGACCATACTATGATCAATAGATAATTTAAGTCGTTTTTCATGCAAAAATGCCAAATATTCTCTGGTTCCAGCTTCTCATTTGTGAGGATATTCTGCTTTTCTCTGGTTTTATTTCATTGTAAATGAAATATCTTTTAAGTTTTGGACTGTTGGTCGGACAAAACAAGCCACTTTAAACACGTGAACTTGGACTATGAGAAACTAGGATGGACATTTTGAAACATTTTACAGCCTGAGATAAGAATTTGCATATTAATCCATAGGCATGAAGTTCCTCTGCAACGATGATTACAAGAAAATGAGGCCTTGCTGTTTTAATGTCTGCTGTGGTTGGGTTGCTCTCACGAATGAATTCTGTGTCAGACGGTTAATTTGTCTGAGTGAGTCAGACTATAGCAGATGTTTTAATTTGGGCATGACTGAACCTAAACTTAGAAACAAATTATAAACAACCCAGCAGTCAGACAAACACACCGTTAGAAGGCGAGTAGTAACAGTGATAACAGTGCGCTTTCAGTGTTCTGTATGTATCCACTCTTTAAAACACTGATGCACTCCTCCAGCACTCTTAACTCCATGATCCATTTCTTTAAGTGCTTGTTTGGCGAAGTGCCTGTGTAGGAGATGTGTTGGTAAGATATAAAAACTATTCACCTTGGATACATTTTCCTGCCCCTCACAGTCAGTCATTCTGTGTTATGGTCTCACGCACGGTGTCACTCAGCAGTGGATTCAGGCTCAGTTGAGAGACAATCAATGTTTCCCTTCTAATCCGCTTGTGTCAAACAAGGTCCAGCGGACGCAACCATGATCTTCACCGCTGCAGCGCTTCACACTGAGAAACAGCCAATCAAAAAGCTCCGCTGGTTGCAGTGTCAAATTCCATAGTAGTGTCCAATAAGTTTTCAAAAGCGCTTTAAAACCGGTAAAGTGCATTAAAATAATACTGTCATATTTTCATCAGGTTCTCTTTTAAAATCTGGTGAAATAATCACTATTTAATATTTTTTCAATAATGTAAAAGGTAAATAACATTATTTCCTTGTTTATTCATTAATATTGTATGAATCTCATATATGATATGAACCCTTCATTGTTTATGTTAATTCATGTTTAATGGCCAGTTGTGTCTTATTTGTAGACATAAAGCTTCAACGGCTTCAATTATTCAGGATGGATTGAGTGAACCTCAACTGTGACTTTCATTAGGGTTCTTCATACATTGATGCTTATTGTGGCAGTACGTTTTGATACCACCATATTAATGATTGTTTGAATTTTATTTTTTATAAAATAATATGTGACTCATTAATAATTACATAACATACATTATGTCATTAATAATAAAACCATGCAATAAGTTAATTAATCTTCAATTTGGCTAATGATTTACTCCAAATCTTGGTTAATAGTAATATTAAATAACGATTAGTTCACCATTTCTCAGGGATGGCTGGTGTAAAGTGTTACTGTATGTTATTTTGTGTTTGTAAAGTCAGTGAAAACCAAATTCCCGTGCTCATCACATCCATTCCCTCAATATTTAAAATGTGTGAATGTTGTGTTTTAAAAATGCATAGGCCATCTGTGCACTTGTCAGTGCAAACAAACTTTGGCTAGCTGCCCTCCAGTTTGAACGGAGCCAAATATGGCCACCCCATAGCAGAAGTCTTCACATGTATTTATATTCCCACAGGGCTCTGCTCCTCTTTGGAAGTCTGTGTATCTGAGCATTGTGCATCAGAGCTCTTTCTGTGACTCAGATATCAGCCCTGATACTAGGATCAGACTACAGGTTGACTGCACATGTCCGTCTGGGCAGTATTGAGGTGAGGTAGATCATATTTTTCTTTCCATTTCATGCTCGGTCCTTCACTGGAAACCTGTGTTGGGAAATTTGGGAATTAAGGTTGACAAAAAGCCCAAAGGTTCAAAAAAGCAGGGATGTCTCAATGTGGAATAAGTAAAGACTGTAGATAAGACTCTCTCATTCCTTTAGTGCGCAACAACAATGAGTCATATGAGAGGCACTTTCAGCACCGGGTAAAAACACAGCAGCTCTCCCACCACAGGGGGAGTTACATCTCTCTACACAGAGCTCTCGTCCGGCCTGGGCAGCAGCTGAGTGTGTTTCCTCTTCTCTAAGATCCTGTTGAGCTCCTCAGCAAAGGAGTAGCAGAGCGGTGACATGCTTTCAGATTCGCTCTGCCTCAGCAGCACGTAGCTGTTCCCGTTCATCCTCCGCAGGACGCTGGGCAGCGTGGCCGACAGCCCGTTGGGGAAGTCGCACTCTGGAGAGGGAAGTTGCGGCGTGGGAGGGAGAGGAGGGGCAGGGGGAGGAGGCTCCTTATTGGGTGACGGGTGACCCTCGCCAGGGACGATCTGCAGGAAGCCTCCGTCCTGTATGTCGCCGTTATGTTGCTTTGAAACTCCATTGCAAATGCCGTTGCCGTTACAGTGGCTTGAGATGGTCTTCAGCTCCATGTGAGAGGAGCTTCTGTGCTGTTTCTTGTTCCTGTTGTGCTTCTTACTGTTCGGGTAGGCAGCAGCCGCCGCACGTAATGAGTACTTCCCTCTGTGGCCCACACGCAGGCAGAAGCCCACATAGACAAGGACCACAGTGAGGACCACACACAGGCCTCCGAGGATGGTGATGAGGGACAGGTACATGGCCTCCATGTTCCGGGGGGAGAGCAGCTCTGAGTGGGGGAGGAGAGGAGCTGGGGGTGGTGGCAGGGGCCTCTCGGAGGATGGATGCTCGGTGGGTGCTGGCGGGGTGGCGAAGAGATCATAAGGCTCTTCGGTTGGCTCAACGGGCGGGGGAGGGGGCAGGTCCAGGCGGATGGTGACATTGTACGTAACTATGGCGACCTTGATATTGTTCTCAACAGCGTAACAGGTGTACAGCCCACTCTGGTCCTGCCGGGCCTCGATGACCAGCAGGCCGTCTGTGCCGGTTCTGAAGCCCGAGTTGAGGCCGTAACCCTGCAGCTCGCTGCCGTCCAGAGTCCAGAGGGGGGTTGCCAGGTTGGAGCTGAGCTCACACTGTAGCAGCACATCATCACCCACCCGCACAGAGCGGCTCCGCTGGACAACATCTGAGGCACACATATTAATACAGTGAGAAAGTCTGATTTCACATGAGGTTTAGAAGAAAACTCACAACTTATACTCTGACTCATTTTATATGTTAATTGCTTAACACCTCCTAAATTTATCAAAGGCTGTCCAAAGTTAATGAAGCATAAACTCCCATTACAAATCTCTTAATTCCAGCCATCATATTACCTTGTACAGCGAGAGAACAACGAGGGGGCAGAAGATGCTACATTTTATCAGCCTGAAACTGTGAAGTGAGAGAAGGCAGTTGCCTGCCTTGAATATCAAACAGATTTCTCTCCAGAGATGGTAAAAATGTGATTAAAGAAGGGAGGAGAGAATTTTGCCAACACAGTGTGCATAATCAACTTTCAAAGACGCTTTCGTGCCATCTCATGACACCTATGCATCGTTCGAGTCCTTCCTAACATTCTCTATTTTTAATATTCCTTTCATCATTCACTGTGCTAAAAGTAAACTTTGTTTTTTAGGCAGTAGCACCTAGCAGCAGACGAGATTCATGCGTACCATCTTGTGTGTTCTCACATCCCCTGCTGCCATGCTGGATGTCCTGGATTAAAGTAGATCTGTGGAGAGGGAGAAAACATAATAAGAATATTAGTGCAAAGAATAAACATTTGCTGTTTTTCCTATTTCTATTTTACACTGTGTTCTGATCTATTCATATATGCCATTACATAATGGCTTTCTACTCCGTCAGCATTGCTGCACAGGTTAATCAGTACACTTTAAGTACACACCTGCATGCTGTGTTTACTATCACAGCCAACATTATGCAACAGTTCTGGGAGCTGACACTGTGACAGGGCTCCATGACACTTGAGGGTTACTCAAATCAAATCAAACACGCAAAAGGGCACCTGTAGCACTTTAATCACATGATCGAATCTCGCACAGACACACACATGCACCCTACAGCGCCCACCTGTCCACGTGTGACATTATGTTCACGCACTGGGCTCCATTCCAGGCACAGTGAGGGTCCCTGGCAAAGATGCAGTCATAGCAGGAAGTGTATCTGTGGCAGTTAGAGAGTGGCAGCTGCACCACGCCTGATGGAGAGCCCACATACACACTCATCTGGAGGAAGAAAGAAGATTTAAATACCCTAGGATGGAGACTACTCACACGTGTGTGTGCGTGTGGTGGTCAAACACGCTACCTGTTTTGCAGATATCAGTAGATTCTTAACAGGCTGTGGTTCCTCAAAGAGTTGCAGCTCCTCGATAATGTGCAGTTGACCCTCGACCTCTACAGCTTTGTGTAACCAGCCTTCATCTGAGTAAAACCAACAAAGAGGAGAATGCATTTCTGTCGGCCCGTCAAAACACGTCACTCTGTTTTAGCTTGATTTCCTACTGTTTGGGCAGTCATTGATTTTTATTCACATCAGTATGCAATCTGAATTAACTTGCAAACACTTGAAACTGACTGAATATAGTTCATTCCCTTTATTGCCTTGGTTCAGGCATCTAAGATGTGGAATACATTTTAATACAACAAACCTATTCATGTTGTTTATATTGCATTTTTTTTCTCCTGGTTTTGATTTTCTGAAAACTTGCAAAGCACTGCTTTTTGGCAACTGACTCTAAAATCTCCTTGAATACAACAATACAACAACCCGATAAGAATTTGATGGAAACAGTGACACAATGATGGGCTGCCATAGTGAAAAGAATGTGTCCACAAATACATGCGACTAGTAATCAACAGCCAACAACAATAACAGGACTCTTTCTTGTCTGAGTCACAGCACTCAGACAAGAAATAGTCCAAGACAATTAATACCTGACATGAATTCATACACACCTGTGCCCATGTATAATACATGGTATTTTTGTCCATCTAAGCCTTGGATCATGTGTACAGCCATGTGTGTGTAGTCTGTGGTCCTTCTGAACAAAAGGGGGCGCCTGTCTGAGGGTTGGACGTGCTGGGACATCAGAGGATGCCGCCTGACAAAGTTCAGCACATCATCAGGAAGGGAGGTGGAGACGTTTATGCCCTTGGCCCTCAGAGCGTCAGTTATACACTGCAGGAAAAGAAGCCAAGCAGAGGGATGATGAGCAAGTATCACAGCATGATATGGGCTGCAGGAGAAAGAGGGAGACGTTTTTGGTTCATTTTTAATAAAGTTCCTGTAAATAGGAACAGATAGTGGAAGGGAGAGAAGATGTCATGAGGCTTAGTGAGATGGTCTGCAGGGAACATTACAGGATCAGGAGGAAAACGCGAGCCTGTGGGAAGACTGTGTCTGGGGAAAACGCGACTTTTCACTTAGACAACAATGAGCCTGTGTGAGCCCAGCAGCCAGCTTGTGCTGACATGTGGCCGACTCAGCTCTCTCTGCACCTGACTAAGGGAACAACTTCCCTTCTCTCTTTATGCCATCCAAATGACTTGAGCCAACTCCTCTAAGAGGCTTTCACGCTCCCAAGTTTAAACCTTTGACCATTCCTCCTTTTCATTTAATAGCAAAGTTAAAATTAAGTCCTACAAAGTGTTGAAGTGACACTGCAGTGGATAATGTCTGCTCCTGCTAACGATGCCACGGCCCTGGCTGCCACACTAAGCCACCGTCTCCAAAGCTACGGGCTGGAGTTAATCGCCATGGAAATGGGTTTCAGTGACATAAGCTGGTTGTGTTTTGAGCCTCATCCTCTAGGCTGCCACTCATCTTCTCTATCGTCTCCCCTCCATCTTTTCCTCGGAGGCTGAAGGAGAAGGAGAGGTTTTTTCTGTTTCATCTTGTGCGGTGCCCTCTCTGTGCGCGCGTGTGTGTGTGTGTGTGTGTGTGTGTGTGTGTGTGTGTGTGTGTGTTCACCGTTCCAGGTCGTGGGTCAGGGATCTTTCCAGTGTATTCCTTCCACTTAGAGTCAGAGTCCTGGTTCTCCATGTAGGGTCCCTGAAAGGCCTCTTGTACTTCAGACAGAGAGAACCGACACACAGCAGACGCCTTAACGTTTTTCCTAAAGACATCAGATCACACAAACACACACACACACACACACACACACACACACACACACACACACACACACACACACACACACACACACACACACACACACACGTGAGAAAGACCAGAGCACAAGCCGTGAACAATAACAGCAGTAAACCCAGTGTTGCCATAGAGACAGCGGTAGAGGTACAGTAGATCAGTGGCTCACCTAGCTGAAACGATGGAAAGAGACATATGGGAGAAACGCACGAGTGGAGGGTGGGGGTTATGAGCATTGACAGAGGTTGTAGGAAGCTGATAGGAAATCGTGCATCTCTGTGAAGACTAGGACGGAAGAAGGAGAGAACTACAATGTGGTTCCAGAGAGGTGTGGTTGGAGTGGGAGGTAAGAGACAGCCCAAGATAATCACTGTTTGTTTATGCTTTCTCTGACACAAAACATTTTTGCCTTGGCATAACATTCACTTTTTAACTGATGCATCCTTGAAGTGAATAGACTCGCTGAAGCGTGGAAACATGTTTCAACCCAGTTTCTACAAAAGGCCATTAAAGTTATAATTGAAAAATTTCCATAAAATTAAACCAGTTGTTGTTGCTACTATCTATAAATGACATTTTTCCTGTAATAACCATACAACACTGCTGATTCAAATATGTCCTACTACTTCATATTAAAAGCATTTACAGTGGGCTGGCTTTTATTGCAAAGCAGCCACAGGAAAAGTGTCCAGTCCTTTTTGGCCTGTTTGTCATCAATGGATCATTTTTTACTTTTGCAAGGAAGAAAGGGAAGAAGAGGAGTGCGTTTGTTTGGTTGCACTGTAAACAGATTTCACCAGTTGCTCTTGTGTTGTAGTTCTGGCAAAGTAGCGGCTCAATGTTTGCTGTAGTATTAAATTCTCTTACTGTTACCATGGTAATCACAGGTACTGCTAAATCAACCAGGACTGAAATCTTAGGGATTACAACTTCAGCTTCTTTTAAGTGATCTACATTTACATCTTTAATTAATATTCTGTCCTCAAACTGCTGCAAATCTCCCCCGCCCAACTTCTTTTTTTTCACATCGTTTGGATAAAAAAAAGTTTGCACTTTGTCTCTCCCCTCTCTTTCATCTCGTTCCTTCTCGTCTTCTTCGACTGTCTCAATATATCGATTGCTGCCTTTCATCTTTGTCTCGCTCATTTACATTTGCATTCTCAAAGCCCCCGTCAGCCGGAGGTCTTGACAACACACAAGTTCCCACTCACCACTCTAGGCCAAAGATGCCGTAGAACAGTGTGTCCTGTGGCGTGTGTCCAGGCATGACGAACACGCTGCGCAGCATGTTGAAGTGGAAGTCGTACTCAGGCAGAGAACACATCAGCCTGGCCTTGAGGAAGGACGTCCACCGTTTCTGGAGAGTTAAACGACCTCCTCGGTCCCCCTGGAGGAGACAGGAGAAACAGAGGAGAAAGAGGAGGAGCGAGTAGAAAGGGTCATATTAGGTAAAAGAAAAGAAAAACAGACTGATCGTGGCGCACATGGGAAAGTTAACCTCCTCAAAAGCGCAAAAGATGGCAAGAGGAAACAATAACGGTATGTTCAATACTGTTAACACCCCGTTGTGATCCACAGGTTTGTAGAGTGTGTGTTTGTCCTCAAGAGGTTGAAAGCACCGACTGTGGAGTGAATATCTTACCGGAGGTGACAGTCTCACTCTCTCACTCACTCTCACACACACACACACACACACACACACACACACACCTCAACACCCACTCTCAATCCAAAAAAAGATGCTCTGACAGATTTACAATGGTAAAACTTGACTCAAGGCCACAATTCTTTTGGAAACCCAATGACCGACATCAACTTGCCCTTTGATTTTCACTCATAAATGTATTCAGCCAGTGGCAAATTGAAAATGTCACATATGTCGCCACAAGGCATTTTGATTGGGATAAAAAAGTAAATATGTTGCCAAACTTTCAGGGAGAGAAGCGGTGAGCTGACTTCACTTTTAGGTGCCACAGGAGAAAACACCAAGGTTATTATACTGTACAGGTGGCTCTCGTGATTCTTAACTCCTTCTTAGGCAGCAGGGAATGTAAATCATTCGCACTTTAGGCAGCAGAGGATGCTAAACATTCTGTCTCTCCCCTGCAGCCATCCATCCCTCTCGCTGTGAGACACACCGACTCTGCAATCCATTCATCAGCTACACAGTCTGCTCCTCTAATCACACTGGGTCCTTGTTACCAATGCATTCCCCCATCTAGCCCCTTCATCTATTATAGTACCCTCCCTCTCACTCCCACTTGCAAAACATTCCCGCATCTCTTTTTAATCTGCTCTCACCTTGCAAACCCGAGCCACCCGTGCCACCCTGCTGTGGCTGTAGGTCGTCGTCTGCTCCTGGCTCCTCTCGGTGAAGAAGAAGTAGATCTTGTCGTCATCGCCGCTGCTGGTGCCCAAGCTCTCCCTCACAAGTGCAGAGCCCACAAAGTCTGCCTCTGCACGGGGGAGAACAAGATGCACTGACTCACACTGTGAAGCAACAAAGTCTTTTACAAATAAATGTCAAGTAATTATCCACTGAGAGAGTTTACATCCAGAGACGGAGTCTTATCTAGGTAAGCTGCTTGACATCAGCCTTTGACACCCTGAAACTGGTTATAGTAGCTGCCCTTAACAAAAACAGTTCATAATATTCAACCCGTTTTACCAAAACATAAAATAGTCAGAAGTGGAAAATGGTGCATTTTGGCTTTATTATTGCTATTTATAAGTTTTCTCTGCCGGTGAATGTGGTTTCCTGCCGGGAGCAGGTGGTGATTGTCACATGACAAGAGCTTCAGCCACTGTTGTGTTTACAAGACAAGAGGATATAACAAGCCCTCTGAGTAGCGCTACTTCTTCAGGGGAGATTGGAGGCTACAGTGAGTCGCTATCATAAAAGTGATGAGATGGGCCAGGGGCTAGCTGGTTAGCATGCTAACTTCAGTAGAAGAGAAGACGTGATAGAGACAAGAGTTAACACTGACAGCTATTGGCGAGTAGAGGAATGAAGTTTGATGCTGAACTTGCACTTGTTTCTTCTAGGCTGGTAAGTAAACAGCTGTTAATGCTATAGGCAACAGCAAAACGTACAAATAGCTCCTTTAACTGAGCGGTTGGCGACCTGCATTATGAGGGGAAAGGTTTGGTTATTACCCAAAACCAAGTTTCAGGAGGGATCTATTAACGAGACTAAGTCTAAAGCCATGCCAGCAGCTCTGTGAGGCTGTACTTAAGCACAGCGGCAAACTGGGACTAAAAACAGGATTGTCTATACAAATAAAACTAAGCTGTACTGCTTCAAGAATAAGTCGAGTAATCAGCCGCAGGTTTAATGACAGTGAAAATAATGCATTATTGATCCACTGAGTACTGCAGATGCTTGCTGATATGGAGGCTTAACCTGGGGTTGGCCGGTTGACAGGGCCAAAGCTCTGACCTCTTGGACCACCCTGCTATCCAAACACATTAAAGGGCTTTTATCATTCCAGGAGATTAACTCACCATTCAACCAGCGAGTGGGGGCATCTTCTGTCTTCAGTGTGGGAGACGGAGAGTTGCGGCGGATATCTGGAAAGCTCCTGAACTCATACTGGGAAGCTGTATACATCTGCTCGTCTGGAGAAAAAAACAATGTATCGGGTCATTCCGTTGTTGAGTGAAGCTCTAGAAATGATTGTTAACTGTTGAAGGGTCTCACCTATGATGAGGGCAGTGTAGCCTGTTGTCGGGCCGTAGGGACATTTGTCTCTGCCCTCCTCAGGCTGAGATGACATCACAAACATCTTCTCTTCCTATACAGGACAAAACATTTAGGTTATGAGGAAGACATTTATTTAGCATCAAATGTATTTAAGAGCAAGGTCTGTGATTTCTTGTGCATGGACGTACTATGTATGCACAGAGTGGTTTGAAGGCATGAGTCCCACACATGTAGAGATGAGTCGAGTTGAATCTCTGGAGGAAGCGGATGTGGTTGAAACACTCGGTCTGGAAGAGGAAGAGAAAGAAGGAAAAACATTTTACAGTGAGGGAGCGATTATGAATCCAGGAGAGAACCAAACGCAAAAAGATGAAACAGAAACACTGAGGGAGAAAGAAAAACAAAATGCCTACCTGATTGTCTTTTCCCTTGAGCAGACACTGGCGCTTTTGCTCAGGAGAGGCCTCCCACTCAATCTATAACAGAAAACGAAGAGTTGGATGGATTCGTATCACTAACTTGCATAGATTTTTGCAAAATCCCACAGATCTGACAGCAGATAAATTGAGGATAATATCTTTTTTGTTTTAATAATTCATCTATTAGGAATTTTGCCATCACAGCATCTGAATTCACAGTGTTGTTGAACAGCAGAATGTTTTTTTACTCTTATGTAATACACAAAGTTGATTTAATACATTTGTATTTACAGCAGAATACGGAGGAGTGGTTGCGAGGGAGTGTTATGCGCACGCACACACACACACACACACCTTATGACAGACACCACTGCTGTATTAACATAATTAGCATAACAGCTTACTGTCAGGTTGTCACCAGGTAACAAACACAGCAGCATGTCAAGTGAAGAGGCTTTTCAGCTTCTATTGCTACTTAAAGGAACGTCCTGCAACATGCAATAGTTTGAGGACTAGACTCAATCGCAGCAACACTGCTGACAATACACTTTAGGGAAATGGACACAGTACACAATTTAAAAGTTTTAACCCTAAAGATTTCAATTCTACTTATTTAATATTAGAGTTATGTTTGAGATGAGACGTTGATCACTGGGGGCTGGGCAGCTACCTGTGAGAAATGTGATAGAGGACACTATGAAAAAATACTGTATAGAGAGGTAACTGATGAGTGCAGATACTTTTGATGGTGATTGGTGAATAAATTCCAGCCATAAATAGTATCAATTATTGGGTATGACATGAAGAAAATTGTAATGATTAGAACTTTAACATTGGTGATACGAAAGGGAAAAGGGCTAAATGTCTTCTCATAATAACCAAACCAAGGTATGGGGTCAGCTGTGCAGAAAAGACTGTTCAACCCATAAGATTTATTTGAAATACAGAAGCTCCCAGAGTTTCAAGAGATACCACAGAAGTTAGAGAAATGTGTGTAAAATGATGAATGAGACATTTAGAATTTTGCATGTGGCACAGTTTTAATTTAAAAAGTAGGGTAAATACTGAGAGTATTGGGTTGCGGTAAATAGTATGCTAATTGCAGCATTAATTAGGAACAATTTCTGTTTCAATAGCTGGATGATATTAACATGAATACTGAATATGTAAAAGATACAGTAGATGGTTTTCCATTTTTTTCTCATTAACTGTACCATGGCTTCATTTGCATTCTACAACCTTTTGAGGCAACAATTTTTCATTTTGAGGTAAATGTATTTATTCCCCTGCAGCCCCTTGTGTGTGTGTGTGTGTGTGTGTGTGTGTGTGTGCGTGTGTGTGCGTGTGCGTGCGTGTGTGCGTGTGTAGTCACATTATTTTTAACACAATAACTCACAGTTACACCACAGGAGCGTCTTGCTGCATAAACTTACATATTGAAGATATGGCGGATGAGGCACGAATACGCAGCAACACAGAAACAAAGAAACTCACAGTGAAAGCAGAGCTGGCTGAGATGTCAGAGGCATTGAGAGCGAATACAGCCCCCCGGGCCCCGACGTAGAGACGCTCGCTTTCAGCCTCCAGCAGCATGGTGCTGTAGTTGACTGCAGAGGATTGGAAACGCCTGCAGCCCTGGAGACCTGAGAGGAGAGGAGAGGAGAGGGGAGGCCGTTAATGAAGGTGACCTTTTGTAGCCCCCCTGACAGCTTCTGCTACATCTGTTTATGCAAAACAGTTCCAAATGTCCTTAAAAAAAACACATCATAGACATCCATACACCACACATGCTCTTGAGAGGCTGAATCACTGCAATGGAGGACTGGTGAAATTTGTGACGCACACATCAGCGGGAGCGAAAATGATCACAACAACCTGGTTTAACCCTCTTTTGCTGTTGCATTCGCTCAGATACAGAACATCCACTGGTGCTATTGATTATGGTCAGCCTCTATGGGAACAACTGTGGGTTAATAAATAACCTTTTTTCAGGGAGAAGCACCCTCTTTTCACATTTAATATTCTCTCAAATACTCCAGGAATTGACTTATTTATCCTCTATAGCACCACTGGACTGATTACTGTATTGTGCACATCCAAATACATACAGGTTCTATTGTCATCTGGATTTTGATGTGATAATTTGAAAAGAAAAGAAAAAAAAAATCCACACTGATGGCAATCAGTATACAATAACATCTCTCCCACAAAGCCTTTAGATAGTCTCTGAATGTGCATAAAGCTGTTGCCATCACGGCGCAGCATACATTAACAGCTTTTTCAATCAAACCTGAGAGTATGAGACTAAAGGGAGAAAAAGAAATCTATTCGTCTTCTGTGATGGAGTTCTCGCTGTACGACTGTGGAACGTCAACACAAAGTGGTCCGACGGCCTTGCTCTTCGATTATGAGGGACTCACTTTAAAATATGAGATTATTTTTTTCTGGACTGCTTGGGAAAGAAAACTCTGCTATTAAACGTCATTGAACTGTAGATGCACAGAAAATCTCTTTGTATGGCTTCACAGTTGCTTGTGTTCACGATTCCATCCACAGTAATAAAATGGGAAGGCGCGACACCTCATCAACAGCTGCTTTTTAACAGCTGCTTTAGGACAGACATTTCCTTTAAGACCATTTATCTCCTGATTTTCTCATTTTTAGTACTTAAATTGATTAGTGAGTTATTGCTTTGATGATAGACAGTGAGCTGTTGCTTAACCTGTTTTGATTAATTATCTAATAACTGTGGAAGCTATAAATGCCACAAATTTGTTGGTTCCAGCATCACAAACATAAGGATTTTCTGCTTTTCTCTGTTATACAGGATATATATATATATATCACTGGCAAAAATGATATTACAGCTCCACCATGGACAATAAAACCCACAGGATTATGGTTATCCCACTCAGCTCTGCTGAGGAAGAAGAAGATAATGAAAAGAAGCCCAACACAACATCAGATTTCAGCGATCCACTTCTACTTAATGTGGGTTTCTGTGCTTTGTGTTTCTGCCCCATGTCCACTGTTCCAGGCTATATTGGGAAGCATCTGTTTGACAGGACAAGATACTAATGAGGTTCAGTCATACAAACACTCAGCAAAGAAATACACTGTACAATGTGCGCACACACACAGACACACTAACAAAACATGTCATAAAGTCGCTTGCTGCAGTCATCACATTGTGTTACGTAAGTTCTAAACACGCGATCTATCAGGACACCGCTGTCAACACACACACATACATCAGAGACAACCTTTAGGCATGTCATAACCACAACAATAACTCCGCAAGACTACGTAGGTGTTGTAATAAAACAGTGTTGTGAAAAAAATAACAGCAAAGTTGTAATTTAATGTCCAATTAAAATATCCAATGTGACTAATGCTAAGCAGGTTTTACTATAATCTGGGGCGGGGTGGAGTTTTGACAGCAATTAAGCCATACGAACCTGTAAATGAGCCGCTTTTTATGTTTGTCGATGAGTACAGAAGCTCAGCAGACTTTCTATATCCCCAGCCAACCCACCTCCCCCTGAAGACTGCATGGTTATCAAGTAAGCTGTCATTAAGATTCCTATCAGCTGCTGCAAAACACAATCCACTCTGCTCACTTCAGCGGCGGCAGTTCCCATCCCAGACTGCTCCTGGGTGAGCAGGTGTCTACTTTTTTCCCCCTCATTCTCAGCAGGAGGAAGAAGAGTATTACCTCTGAGGGATTTTCAGAACAATAACTTTTCCTATGTGATTTGAGTGTCTCATTGTGGGTGATGACAATGCATTATAATGGAGACAATGCCTAAGTTTCCTCAGTGTAATCCGAGTATTAGGACAGACAATATCCTCTGTGTGGGTGAGGGCCTGACAGCTGGTGCCAGGTAACTCAAAACAACCTTGCTGAGGGAATGACGCAGCAGAGGGAGATTCATCTGGGTGATATTAACTATATATGACAATCCCATGGCACAATTTAGCCTCGGTTTACAAGATCGTGCATGAAAAGACACTTTGATTTATTCTATAGGGAAAGAAAAAGAGAGAGAGAGGCCGCAAGAGAAGCCCAGAGGATAATATTTACTGAGCAAACACTTGGAGGGACCTCAGCTGATCAGCACAGTACACAGTGTTCAGGGACACGCACACACATGCATGCACACACAGTCGCTGAATCTCCAAGCGTTGGACTGTGACGTGACAGCCTCTCACACAAATTCACACTCGAGCGTCAGGCCTGTTCACAGTTCAGATATTCTGACGTGCGAACGGGCCGAGCAGAATAAACAAAGTTTAAATTTACTGACTGGAACTGATGTCAAAGTGCGGCAAATTTAATACTTCAAAAGGTTAATGAGAAGGTATTTAGATGTTACACTAGGTTTCATTCTTTTTAACAGCCTGCTCTCTCTGTGTTGCTGGCTTTTAGCCAGAATTCGTCATATTAATGACCCTTAACAACCTCCTGCAAATCTTTTCACCTAGTCTAAAGGGGAAGTGAAGTTGCAATGAGGAGAGAACACAGATGTGTTTTTCTCAAGTGCATGCATGTAATATATCAGATCCCAACACAGGTTTGAAGGCTTTGGCTTTATGTTGCTAAGAAACACAGAGATTAAATGGATTAGTTGCAAGTTTGTATCTTTCTCAAATTAAGAAACAAAGACAAGTGGTAAAGGCAAGGCAAGGGAATTAAAAGAGGGCAGTGCAACCATGAAAAACATAAACTAATGAAGAGAAACAGAGCTTAAGTGCAAAGTTAAGCTCTGTGGACGGGAGAGGAGGGGGAGTGGATGAGAGAGTGATGGGGTGGCAGACAAGGAGATGAGTGCAGGAGAATCTGTGGGTTGCAGCACTAACTGATGAGTTACAGAAACTGAGATAAAGGTATCAGGAGAGGTTCACAGCAAGAGGAGTGACTGGGTAAAAAAAGAGATGGGTAAGGAGTGCAAGCAGGTGATGCATTGTGAGAAAGACAACTGTTTAGAAAAGGAGTAGAGGAGAGGAGGGATGTGGCTCTACAAGTAGATCGCATTAGTGAATTTGGCTGCAAGTCAAACTGGAGACGTGAGAAAATTTCCTCCACACGTCTGTGAGTCAACAAATAAAGTCCAGGATCAGATAACACCGCCACACACACTCTCTCTCTCTCACACACACACACACACACACACACACACACACACACACACACACACACACACACACACACACACACACACACACACACACACAAAGGAAAAATACCGTATACGACCATCTTGCGCCATACTACAACAGTTGTCATGGTTACGGTGGTTCTCAACTACCTACAGTGGTGTCAGTCTCCCTGGATGCTCTGCAGGGATCCCAATGTAAGCACTTCACTCATCTACCTCAGTCTCTGTGGCACCTCAGGCTACATGCCAACACTCACACAAGATAAATGAATGATAGTCAAAGTTTATATTAAAAAAAAAAAAAATCATGGTTAACAGAAGGGGCAGGTGTGAGAATTACCAGAGTCGGGCAAATAAGATTGAGAGGAGTGAAAAGAGAGTGGAGGGTAAAGAGAAAAGAGCTGTGTCAGGAGAGAGTAAGATAGTGAGGAATGAGGGGAAGCGAAGGAAGTAAAAGAAACTGAAAACTAGATAAAGAAAGAGACAGAAGACAGTGGCTGCAACATTACAGAGAGGGGAAGCATGTGAGGAGTTTCTTTCCAAAAGGAGATATTCTCTATATTTAAAAACCTGACAGCTTCTTCCACAAAACAATTGTTAGTTTGAATGTAAAGGACTTCATCAGTATTTGATTTCGAAGTCATCTTAAAGTGTTAAGCTACAAAACTGTTCAATGTTCAAGAGCAAGATTTGAAATTACAACCACTTGACAGGAATGTGTTACGCCAGAAACAGAATGTGGAGCAAAACCGTCTGTGTGTTTTTGTCCGTGCTTACCGCTGCTCAACACGGTGACGCGCGGAGTCACATCCAGATCCAGGGGAGCTTTAAACGGGTAGCCGGCCGCCGTACACACACAGCAGCTCAGCAGCAGGAGCTGCAGCGCAGGGGATCGAGCTCCCTGCATCTCAGCCGGGCGTCTCATGGGACAAACACACTCCAACCAGGGTATACACACATGCAAAGGCACTCACACAAACATTTTCACCTTGCGACAAGCATACACCCCTGCAAATGCACACACACACACAAACACACACAAACACACCCACTCGCTCTGACAAAACACTGGCAGGCAAGCAGGCAGCCTCTTTCACCGTGCTGTAGAAAGGACTGAAGAAACCTGGAAAGATAAAACACAAACACACACAAAACCAACAGTGTTAGAAGTCACGTCTACACGAGAAGAAACACAAAATGCTGTGCATGTGGGCGCTGTAACTGAAAAAGTGACACCTCGAAAAGTCAGAGGAGAAGTTAAAAAAGAAGGGAAGCTGGTGAAGTTGAACGGCAGAGCTCAAACATAAATAAGCTGATGTGGAGGATTTCACCAGGATGACGACAGAGATACGAAAGAGACACAAAGAGACACAAAGTGCATCTGCTCAATAAAATATTGGCTGTTGTTGTAGATCAATGGCGTTCTGTGAGACTGGGCTGTCTCTCAGTGTTGTTAAGTCTGTAGTGTGTGAGCAGCAGCTGCCTAGTCTAAACACATGACTGAAAATATCATTAACCAAACAATGACTGTCAAATAGAGCTACGTGCTGATATCACGGGCAAACACTTGAGGATTTAACAGCAATGTGGAGCAATCCAGATCAATAAGGTGTGAAACCGTTTCAAACAGCAGACGTACCTGAGACGAGCAAAATCCAGAAGGAGAAACACTGTGAAATATGATAATCTCTAAGATGTGTGTGTTGTGATGTGAATGCCAATGTTGTTCCCGCAGAACAAGACCCTCTTTTGGAGGAGTGAAGGGAGAGATGGGGAGAGGAGGGAAGAGATGTGTGTCTATGTGTGTGTGTGTGTGTGTGTGTGTGTCCATCACAAGTGCACACACCAACCATATCTAAATTTATTTGGGGGAATGGTGACATCTCTCTTTCTCTTACTCTCTTTCCTTTTGTCTCTTTTTCAAACACACACACACACACACACACACACAGAGTCTCTCTTTAAAAACTCCACCGCTGTCTTTAAAATGCTTTCCCAGTTCTGTGGGAAAACAGTAGAGTGTGCGTGTCAGTGTGTGTAAACAGTCACACTCTTTAGCGCATCCCATTATACAAAGCATGCCACTAGCGCCCTGAAGAACTGAACGTCCTGCTCGTTCCTTCTATCGCACACACACACACACACACACACACACACACACACACAACACACACACACACAGAGTCTCTCTTTAAAAACTCCACCGCTGTCTTTAAAATGCTTTCCCAGTTCCAAATGTAAACAGTCACACTCTTTAGCGCATCCCATTATACAAAGCATGCCACTAGCGCCCTGAAGAACTGAACGTCCTGCTCGTTCCTTCTATCGCGCACACACACACACACACACACACACACACACACACACACACACACACACACACACCCGCATACACACACAATAACACAGATCTATTCACATACACACATGGATGCAAAAAAAAAAAAGAGCAGGACAGTGGAGCCATTAGTACAAGTGTTTGTGTGGCTGCACAAGTCCCAGCAGTGCCTCAGGGCTGACACCATGACAACGGCTGGCTGGAGCGCTGCGTAATGTTACGGTCATTCAGCAGCATGCAGGTGTGGATATGAGAGATACTCTGCTAACTGTGATTTAAACAGAATGTAGCGACTGTAAGATTCCCAGGCTCATAGAAGTACTGTACGTGCTGTATACACTGTGATATTATTGCATTTTACCACGCACTAGTATTATGTAAGACTTCAATTGACTAAGTTACATTTTAGACTAATTTTCAATCTTCCTTCTTTCAGCTGCTTTCCCTATAAAGTAAAATCATCAGAAAGACATGGAACCTCTAGTAGATTTGGTAAAAAATCCAGGTGGGATAGGTAAAACATCACAAAGGACATTTATTCCTCTTCATTTTTAATGAAACTGCACAGTCATGCAATTGCGAGGTAAATCATGAATACAATAAGAACAATTAGTTCCCATGAATGTCCAGGAAAGGTGAAGTGAAAACATGGAGTGCTGAATTGATTAGTTGACGGAAAGAAAATTTGTCATCAATTTTGATTGATTTATCATTTTTCATGGAGCCTCAGCTGCTCAAATGTGAGGTTGTGCAACTTTTCTAGGTTTTATATTGTTGTTGACAGAAGTTTGACATAGAAGTAAAGTCAACTAAATCTTCACAGTGATGAATCTCAGGAATCTGCAAATGGATGTTTCTACTGCACTGGAGTGAATTTCAACCATTAGCTAGAAGGTTGGAAATCAACCTTAATGCTTTGGAAATGTAAAGTGTATGTGCCTTGTAGAAAAATGTGGTACAAAACTACCATGTGGTCTCCAGGTGTGGAGAAAAATTTAACACTGGGCCTCTAAAACCACACAGTGAAAGCAAGGCTGATTTAATGAGTTCCTGAAATGCAGCCGTTTGGGAGATATTACTTTTTCCCACTTTTTTAAGGTGGCAGAGGAGGCGCACTGAGAGGCTCTTTATAAGTCATTTATCTGACTCATGCCCACCAGATCATTCAAATGTGTTGTCAGGGTCTAAATCAGTCAGCCACAGTGGTCATGATGTGGTCTTATAATCCTGGGAGAAAGATGAGTCTATTCAGATGGAAATGTTTCAAAGGAATGTGACAGAAAGAGGAGGAAAATATGAAAGAATAGAGAGAAAGCAGGGAGGTAAAATACTGTGTGAAAGTCCAGCAGCGCAGAGGGAAGAACCAGTAATTGTGACATTCCTAATTCTCTGTCATCTATAATCCATTACTCCTGACTTGCTCTGAGTACCCCGGGCCCCCTAAATGCAGAAGCTTTCAATTGTTAATTGGCCATTGAGCGCACCAGTCGAAACTTTGAGAAAATATAGAAAGAGAGATGTTGAAAATAAAATGAGGTGTACCCAGAGGAAATCAGAGTGACTCCACCACTCACCACCTAACCTTTCTAATCTGTCTTCCTCCTGATCTCGCTGCCAGCTCTCAGTCCCATGACATTCATTCAGGGAAATGGATTTTATCAGGCAATTATAAAGTGTCTATATACCTGCCTGAATAGAAGAGATTGGGGTGCTGTGGTGGTGACAGCTCCATCAACAGACAACATTTGTCCCAAAGGACTCAAAACTCTTTTTTGAGTGGGATGTGTGTGTGTGTGTGTGTGTGTGTGTGTGTGTGTGTGTGTGTGTGTGTGTGTGTGTGTGTGTCACAAATGGTAGAAAAGATTACAGTCAAAGCCATTGAGCTGTGCTTCAACTGAGAGACAGACTGCTTTAAAACACAGACACACAAAGGGAAGTAAAGTCAACTGAACTCTA
Organism: Seriola aureovittata; assembly: GCF_021018895.1. NCBI lineage: Eukaryota > Metazoa > Chordata > Actinopteri > Carangiformes > Carangidae > Seriola > Seriola aureovittata. Next base: position 13,792,298 of record NC_079377.1, read on the forward strand.
CTTGTTCCTAGTACTGTACCACACTTTGTACAGTTGCTTTGTGAATGTAACACTGGACTCTATAAACCGACCGTTAACATTACAGTTACTGAAAAAAAAAAACAGTGCGTGGTCTGTGCATTATTAAAATGTTGTTTACCATTATTTAGAACTGTGCATTATACAACTTCAACACAACTGTCAGAATCTTTCCAGTCTGCAGCCGGTTCTCTCTGGGTTTTAATGACACTCCAAATGTAGAAACAGTTTAGTGTCTAAAGTCCAAAATTCATGGTGTTTGAGGACCTAGAGAGATTAGACCCTCAAAAACCCTGATGAATCAAATGTAAGAAAACTAGAGGCATACAATCAATTCAGGCATGTATGGAAAGGGTTTACAACAACAACAACAACAACAAAATCCTCTGGAGTCAATTTTGTCAGTAGTCAGTAAGAACAACAGAGGAAGAATCTCTTCCAGGACAGACAGACAGGAAATAGTTGTTATAAGTACAAAGTAGACAGAAATAACAACAGTTAACAATAGATGTACCCAGGGGAACACATCCCAATAGAAATCATGGTCCTTTCATTGATATAACTGACAGTCTTAATGTGAGCTTCCTGTTTTCATTAAGATTTATCATAGATAATGAAAGGCTTCAGCAGAATATTGAGTTACAATAGCAAAACTAAAAGCACCGGTGAAGTCATTATGAAAGCACCATTATAAATGACCAAAACCAACACATGATTAAGGGATGAGTTGAAAACCACTGAACCTATCCTTTGAAGAATGGGGTGAAATAAATGAGAGAACATCAAGGACTCTCTCTACATAACAGTAACATTATCTTGTGTTAAATGGACACATTTTTGCATATCTTATGAGCATTTCCTTCCCACTTACCATACAACAAAGTCATGAATTTTTAAAGACTAAACAGGCAGATAAGTGGGTTCACTAGGTTTACATGGGTGTCTCTACAGGCCTAATGATTAGATCACAGTTAAGACCATCAGCTTGGACAGTAAATGGCTGATTACCCATCTTTCACAGATCAATCATGCTCTTCAATGCACCTTGGGCATCATCAATGTGTGTTTACTGCTCATTCACTGTAATCAGAGCAACTCAGATGGCACCTTCCCATTTGTTTCCAATTCCAGAATACAGCTTTACTTTGCATGATGCCCAGTTCTTCCACATCCCTGTTGATATCTGACTGATTGAAAGTCACTCCACCAATGCAGCCCCAGATGACTTATAACGCAATGATGCAGTAAAGTGAAGCAGGAAGGCACATAATGAGCCAATGGGTGTTTTCATTGCAGCAATTAACCAATTTTATACATCTTTATCAGTTGGTGATGTATTTCACTTGCCTGGACTGGGCTACAGAGAAACAGGTAAACAGCTCACAGGCAAATATCCAACAATAAGACTTGAATAAGGCCATTTAAAAAAAAAAAAAAGAAGGATATAGTAAAAATATCACAGGAAACTGTAGAACCATTACATAGGCAATTGTTGTAATGAGATTTAGGGAGATTAAAAATACAACCCGACGACACAGAATTATACATCACAATTATCACTGTAGGACCATTGCAGAAACACCATAAAGGCACCACAGCAGAACGAAAGAATTAATATAAACTCACAACAAGTGAAGGGGTTTTTCTTGTATCTAAGCAGCGGTTGTGTAATGTTCAGTGTGTCTTACCTGAATCACGTACAAATTCCTCGAAGAGAAGGACGTGTACGTTTCCTTGAGCACAAGATAATCCAACTGGACTTTAAACGCCTGCACACACACTCTCAAACACACAAACACCCACTGGATGACACACACAGTACACTCAGCACTAGCTCCTCTCCGTCACAGGTGGCCCGCCTTCCCTCCCACAGCGCTCACTTCTTTTCCTTCTTCTTCTTCTTCTTCTTCTTCTTCTCTCTTCTCTCTCTCCACCAGCCTCCTCTGACTCAGGTAGTCTACACCGGTCCGTTTGTCACGAGCTCATTGTTAATTCATGATGTGACGGTTCCTCGCTCGTTGTCTCACCTTTGTTTCAGGTGTATCCTGAGCTGCAGCCCGCGCAGGGGCAGTTACAATTATGATGAGGCCAAGTGAACAACCAAAAAGGTGCACAAATGTAACCTGTCCCGTTCAGTGCTGCAGGGTGGCGTCACACTGACACCTAGCGTGCATAGAGGGAATTACAAGCTACCAGGTATTTACCGTTGGTATTTATTATTAACTTTTTAACTAAACAACAATAATAAAATGTGTATCAAAAACTGCTTAAACGGAGATTAAAATGATAAATGTACATATCTATCACTGTGTGTAGTGCTGCTTAAGGGGCCCAGACCCCCAGGTGCCACAAAAGCCCCTGGTTCACTCCATATCATTTAGGTTGCCATAATTTGATTAATCAGAAATGGGTTGGAAATATACACCAGTGAAGTAGAATATTAACTACGCCAGATCATCCATCCTCCCTCTGCCAAAATCTAGTTTTAAGACTCTAACTGTTTTATAGTTTATATTGTCACAATAAAGTTGTGTCTCTGGTTCCATCAAACTGCTTCCACTTTTTCTGTGTTTCAAGCATCAGGCTGGTAGAATAACTCAAATGGGAGAACTGTCAGGCTGCAACCAACAATTATTTTTATTATCAATACATCTCACAATTATTTACTTTAATAATTGATTGATTGTTTAAACTACAAAATGTCATAAAATAGTGTAATCATTATTTCCTGAAGCCCAAGTAACACATAAAAATCACACAAAGGATTAATCAATCACCAAAAGTTTGTGACAGCCAATTTTCTGTTGATCAATTGATTCAGTTCTAGAGTACTAGTTGGTTTGTAGAGATGTATATGGTGGGGGTTAATATGGGCCCAACAACAAATTTCTAACTTGGGGGCCCCTTAGGAGGTTAATCAAGCGAAGGTGTTTAAGCTCTTAATCTTCAATCTCTCCTGATAAAAGAGAGAAAAAGATAAAAACATGACTCTCTAGAGTTTTGAGTGTTTGATGCTGCTTTGTAAATTCGATCAATAACTGTTTCTTTCAAACCTAAAAGTTCATTTTCAAATCTTAGACTTTTTTGATATGACTAAAAAAGCAACAATCAAGGTAAAGTTTGGGGACAAAGCATCTTAGGGTATTATTTACCAAGAGTTTAAACCTGCAGTAACTGCACTTTGGTGCAGCAGACACAAGCTGTGAACAACACTGATATTATGACCTGATAAGCTGATCTGGTAAATTTGAAGCAAACATGGAAGTATCTTCTTTGGCTATAAATGCTCATATTAAAGCTAGTTGCTAACTTTTCATGTCTGTTGTTTCTGGTACTGGACAGGTGATATACAGTTGGTGTATCCAAGCTTTTTCATGATCCACTTTCAAATTAAAATATTGATTATAGCAGCTTTAAGTTTTTGTTGATAACTTTAAATAGTCAAAGCGAAACTAAACACACCAAAAATGCAAAAATGCAAGTCAAAGTTCTTCTTTAGGTATTTAAATGTTTAACTCTCAAAAACTCTAATCTGCTACATTACGATTGTGTTGGTGTGGTTTGATCAGATTTGATTGACAGTGGAAACATAAACTACCCACCAACTGTGATCAGATTTTTGATCCATATATTGCTAGATTTTGGTTGTCGTATTTAAATATAAGCAAAGGAAAGAACAATCTTTTCCACCATATAGGCTCTTAAATAATTAATTCAGTACAGGCTTAAAAGTCACCATAGATTGATCCTAACTGCAGGTTTACAGAGGACAATGGATGTTACACTTAAACTAAAGATGTCACTGTATATTTTGCTTTAGGTTTTTTCTTTATCAAACACCTTTCAGTTGCTTGTGAAAGACTCACATTACTCAAATTCAGGCATGCAGACATAATTGCACCTGCAGCTCCTCATCTGTTTTCCCACCTCCTTACTTCTTCCACTCCAGACCCTCGGGCAAAATATTATATTTTGATTTTCTAGACTAGGTGAGATTCAGGGTGAGGCTGATCTTATATCCCAGTAAATGTCGAGGTTGTGTATGAAAGAGCTCAACACTTAACGAAGGTGCCTGTGAGGAAAACTGGCTCCATCACTCTCCCCTGTTCCTATCCCCAGAGATACACAAACCCAATGAAATAACATGCCCAGAGGGCCAATACATGAGATGTGAGTCATTATTTTGTACAACGAAACAGTAACAACATAGATCAGATCTTTATCTGTGTGCATACACCCTATGGGTCTTCACACTGTTCATGAAAACACAAAGTGTGCAGCAGAGATAAATGAGAACTCTGATTATGATGGGACACAATGGCAGCTATCTGTCATACCACATATGGCTGCTTCTCTCATTTATACAGAACTTTGAATTCATTATGAATCTACGCATCAATTATAAATGCAGTCATGTTCGGTGGGCAGTGTTGATGTTGAATTCAGCATTTTATCTCATCTCCCTCTTGCCATCCAGCAGGGAATTTCTTGAACATTCAGCTCCATTAACCCCATATAGCTCACAAAGGGACACAACAAAAGAACTTCAGCAGAGTGAATGGAGGAAGGAGCGTCACAGCTGCTGGTTACCATGGCAACAGTGGTACCTGAAGAAGGAGTGGCGTGGTTAGTTTATATGTGGTCATACAGACATATATTGTGGTTACATCACAAGATTCAGCACTTGTGTTTCTCTCCCAGTGTGTTGTAGCTAATAATAACAGAATCCAGGACTGGGAACTGTTTCACTCTGCCTGTTATTCTGCTACAGAGAGATCTGCAGAGACCTGTACACAGCATGCAGAAGGACTTCAGACCAGTCTATTTAAATTCCACTCATGCATTGTTTGGTTTTTTTTTTTTCTTCTTCTTTCAAACAACATGTATCTAGATGTAAATAAAGTGTGTGTTATTTGAAGAAGCTTACACAGCACAATCTAAGATGGTCATCATAGTAAACATTATACCTCTGTGGATGGAAATCTGCCAGTCCACCACTTTGGTCCAGCCTAAAATTTCCCAATAACTATTATGTCATTGTCATGACATTTTGTAGATATTCATGGTCTCCAGAGGATGAATCCGACTGATTTTGGTGATCCCATGCCTTTTCCTTGAGTGCCACCATGAGGTTGTCATTTGTGGTTAAGATTGAAATGTCTTCACAACTTTTGGACCTATTTTCGTGAAGTCTGGTACAGATAAGCTATCCATGGTGACCAGAGGATGAATCCAAACAAATTTGGTGACATCTAGCGCCGTCATCTGGTCAAAATTTGAATTTGCCCCTTTTGACCAAATACTTGCAAGTGACATCCTCATGCGCTTGTGTTTAGTGCTAATTAGCAAATGTCATGGCGAACATGGTAAACATAAACTCACAGTCTCACAGAGCTGCTCTCATGGCTGTAGATGCTTAGTCTTGTTCAAGCGGTAATTTATTTTGCCTGCAGAAAATGGAGCACCCCAAACATTCATGATTACAGATAAAGACAAACACATGCACAATACTTAATACACCAATTATTTTGTTGTTTCCTTCTGAGAATGTTGTCTTCCACTTCTAATTCATACTGATGCTGTTTAAATTTTAAATTGTTCATTTTCTGTTGGGACCATGCTGTTTGTTCTCATTTGGCGACTGAGATGATTAAAAGGAAATGAAGTTATTATTCTGCAACGTTCTGTAATTATTTAGTCTTGGGACAGTGAGGTAAAATTGAAATGGGAACATTCTTTAATGTCCTGCCTACTTTCCTGCAAAGAAAGAAAACAATCTCCATTGATAATATGTTGGTTTGAGCTGGCTTTGACAGGGGCTCAATAATATGGAGCACCCTCTCCTGATCATACTAATACTGAATACACAGGCCTACAAGTATACAAAAATATCCAAATAAAATAAATCATGGCTCAGTGTTTTTTTTTTCTTTGTCCATAGTGATGTCTTAATGACAGTACAGTAAAAACAAACAGCGTTACTTCACAATGTTGTTATGTATACAGAAAGGTCCTAGATGCATGACTCAGACAAGGTGAGGATTGATTACAGAAAGGTTTATTGGATTTGGAAAGGCTGGTATAGAGTTGGGTGACTGGGAACGGGGGAGTGGAGTGCGGCCAGTGTGGGTGGGGATGGTAGGGGGAAACGTGGCTGGTGCTGACTAGACACAGCAGAGAATCAGATAGAGTAGCAGGCTGAAGAACTGGCAGGCGAGTAGTGATCCTGAACGTAGGGAAAGCAGTATAGAAGCGCAAAGTCAGCAAAACAACAAGTATTGGCCTGAAACATTGACTACTACAGTAGTAGTCGCAACAATGATCTGGCGAAGAATGCATGGGAAAGCAGGGGTAGATATGCTGCAGTTGATGAGCTGATTCTGGAGGGGGGGGGAGCCATGCCAGTACAGTGTGGTATACAGCGGAGTGCCACTAAATAATATGTTCAGATATCGTTTTTCATGTTTCCAGATTCAAGTTTCATGTATGGCATCACCTAATCAACAAGATTCACATATAGTTGATAACTTGCTCCTACTACAGACTCCATATTTTAATTCTTGCTCTGGTAGGTGAGAGATTCACCTTCTGTCCAGCAGAGGGCAGCAAATATTAATGTTAAAATGAATCTGGTGTCCATTCCCTGTTATGATAATGATAAAAAAAAAAAAAAAAAAATGGATTAAAATCTGCATCTGTGGTTAGTAACAAGAAGACGATATAAACGTAGTACAAAGTATTTTATTGTAAATGTTTGAAATACTACAGTACATTTGTGGTTATAGTTTTGACAAAAGGGCTAAAGAAAAAAGTAACAAAAATAAATACATCTGCACTGACAGATATGTGATGAGTTGAGTTTTGGGAACATTTGGGAATGTAAGTTCCATTTTTTACTTTTTTGCTTTTAAGACATTATTTGACGTAGAAATTCTTCTCTGACTGTACAATATAATGTGTCATCTCTGAGTGGTTGCTACAAAAAGTAAAGGTTTCTGGTATTAGGCTTGTCCTCTTACATTACTGTACTGTCATGGAATGGCTGTAATAAAACATTAAAATTCATACTGCATGACCCCTTCTTGATCAAAGGGCCTCTTAAGAGTCCATTTTCATAACAACATCATTCCTGCAGTAACATTTCACTAGTCTGTGAGACAGAAATACATGTATACACAGTATCTATGGCATCTTAAACATGTGCCAATGCAGGAAAATTTCTGGGTATCATAGACCACAGAATGAACAGCAATAGATCAATTAGAAGCTTTAATCACCGTTTTTCCACTAGTCATTACCAGCTGCAATTTTACAGGTATGTAGTTGAGATCCAAATGAAGTCCGAGTTTGAAGATGTGTGTGGTCTGACCCATGAGTACTGAGTACTCATGAAATAATGTAATAGTGACTACTGAGGACTCATCGGTCGATGTCGCAGCTGGTGTGATCCCATCGCAATGTTTTCCATTTGTTTGCCAGAACAGTGGTGGTCACAACTGAAACTTTACACCTCCAGTGCAGTTATACGGAGGCACAGTCACTCAGCATAGATGACGAGAAACAAGCCCGCAAAGATTGTCATGGTAACAGCATTTCAAAAACATCATCACCATTATCATCCACTCATTCACCTCATGCAATGTAGAGCCCCACGTATGTTAGAACTAACAAATATCACAGAAAGCAAATTGTAAAAGACTGTTGAAAAGTGTAAAAATCACTTCCTAGAAATAAAAATACTGCTTGTTCCATTTACATCCCAACATTTGAGTTTCTGTCACTTTAGAGATAGTAGTTCAGACAGTAATTACAAAAAACAACAAAAACAGTGGAATAAAGGAAAACAATGCCATTAGTGTCAGAAGTACAAAGTACACTGTGTGGCCTGGAAAAATAAGTGAGACAGTCCCCCTGTGGTAGATACAGAAAAGTGCCAGAAAGAGTTCATAGCTGATCCTTCATATTGTTTGGTCTGTCCTTGTCTCTTCATTTCAGCAGTGTCCTTCTCTTCTCCAGTCTGTTAAAGCCTGTGTGTGCGTATGTGTGTGTGTGTGTGTGTGTGTGTGTGTGTGTGTGTGTGTGTGTGTGTGTGTGTGTGTGTGTGTGTGTGTGTGTGTGTGTGTTTTGGAGAGTTCTGGCAGACTGGAATGCACAGGAATCTTTGTGTTTTAAGCCAGGGTCCTCTGTCGTGGCTTTATTCTGGGGTAGAGCTGTTAGGGACAATAACGTGGATATGTCAACATGGCAACTGTAGATAAATGCTTCTGCATAAAATAAACTTATTATTACAATTTCATTGACTCATGTCTCACCCCAAGGAGGTTACGAGGAATGTAACCCTCAGTGTCGCCCATACGTGCCCACCACCATTCGATCTCGTCTTCGTCTTCTCTGCGGATGATGGTCATGCAGTCTCCCTCGCGGAATGACAATTCATCAGGATTTTCACCATTGTAGTCCCACAGACCATAGACCACCCCCCTGTTCATGATGCCCATCTTCTCTTGTACACCTGAGGGTAGACCGATTTAGAATAACACATATCAGAGCAAGAACAGTTCAGGTATAGTGTGTTTTTGTCAAGTAAAAAACAGACGCAGGACATAAAAAAAGATGAGAAAGTAAAAGGAAGACAGCGTGTGTAACATATAACAAAAAACAGCTTTCACTGACCATATAGGAACTGAGAGCACTGGGTGTAGCCCTCCTCCATCTCTTCACATTTATCAGCTGCTGTCTGCATGTCGCTGTAAGTCATAGCAAACACTGCAGCGCCAGACTCCACCAGGAACTTGCAAACTTGCACATTGTTGCAGGATGCAGCACAGTGAAGAGGTGTCCTGTGATAGAGGGTGAGTGGGAAAGGAACACAGAGTAAAGAGGAGAAAAGAACAGGAGAAAAGAATTAATTACAAAATATGAAAAAAAACACTATCTACAGTCAGAATGAAGTACACTAGTTTCCGGTTTTGTTGTCAACCTACTAACACTGCAGGGTAATATTCTAACATGACAGACTTCAGTTTAGTCTGAGGGTCAGATCCTAGAATCTATTATCAACCATCTCAGCATTGAACTTACCAGCCATCGCTGTCTGCAGCATTGACATTGACACCAAACTGAACTAGAAACTTGACGATCTCTGTATGTCCGGCGCAGACGGCATTGTGTAGAGCTGTGATGCCTTCATCATTGGGCTGACTGGGATCCTCCACCTGTGATTAGAAATTACAAGACAGACTAAATAAAAGTTTGATTTTAGTTTTAGCAAAAAGTGAAATACAATGACTACTTACTTTAGATATTTTAACCTAAATAGCTATGATACCATGGTAGCTTACTAACACAGCAGAAAAAGCCAAAGAAACCACATTTCTTACTTCATAGATGATTCTCTGGACCAGGTCAAACTCTCCCTCCAGAGAAGAGTCCAGCAGCAGAGCCAGTGGGTTGAACTTCACTCTCATGCTGTGATCGATGCGTTCAGAGCCAGGCTTGCGCAAATTGGTCCTCTTTCCCTAAACGCACAGTCATAATTGTGAATCACACAAATGATCTTAAACAGCCATTACAGCATAAAGAAAGAAAAACTTAGATGTGAGTCTGCTAGAGTCTCATCCTGATGTCTGTCCTGCTGAAGTGGAAGCGTCCACTCTCTGTTGTGCTCAACCTGGACTGAGAGCAGAGGAGGGACTTGTTTTTCCAGCTCTAAGTGCTAATCCAGTTTATCAGCACAAGCGGTAAGACACAAGTTCATTTCTCTAAAACCATTGATTATGCAACCTGATTAGGAACAATTACCCTCAGTGAAGTAAAAAATGCTTTCTTCAGTTCTTAAAAGGGTCTTAAATGGGAACGGGACAGGGGGTAAAATAGGTCATAAAACTGAAATTTCATTGGTTTGCCCTTTTTGGGTACAACACTGCCACCTCACCATAAAGACTCACATTAAGAGCTTAACAGAAAGAAAATATAAACTGGTGTTTATTTTCAACACAGATTGCATCTAAGTTATTGGGGGAAAGTAGGGTGGCTATCCGCTTAGTGTAAGCTGAATAAGGCCCATTTTCCCCCAGAAACAATAGCAGTACTTACTAGGGATCATTAATTATATAACATCAGAGCAGGTTACTGCTGTTGAAAAGCAGAATGTGCATTAACTGTAACTCATGATCTGGCCCCTTGGAACTAACAAACAAACATGTGAGGGGTTTTAAGAACACAGGTAGCATAAAAGCAAACAACTGAGAGCCACATAATAATTGTGATTCAGCAGTTAATGTTGGTGATTCATACCGGTGGCAAAGTGACCTGGCCAGTGACCTCAGGTGCCTTCATGTTAAACGTGTCCTCTCCCAAGCTGTCCTGCTCTGCGCCACTGGGGTATGGGGGTGGTGGGTAGGGAGGGAACTCTTCCAGGAAGCCTTCTGGAGGCGGAGGGGGCAGGTTGGGAATTGTTTCCTCCAAGCCAGCAGGGGGTGGAGGTGGGAAAAGAGCGTCATCTGGCCTTGGGGCTGGGTGGGATGGGGGAGGAGGGGGGATAATGTCTTCGCTCTCTAGGATGCCTGAAGGTGGTTTCATTTGTTCAGCAGGGGCTGGAACAGAGGCACTTGGGATGTGAGATGGGAGCAGTCCGCCCTCCAGAGTCTGTCCTGTCTCCGATGGGTGGTTCTCTGTGCCACTCAGAGGGCTTGGGACATGTGGCCCCACAGATCCCTCTGTTGCCTTCTCTGCTTCACCAGTGTAGGTGGGAGTGGTTGGTGTTGTCACAGTGGTCTCCATAGCTGCCAGTGTGGTCTTCTGATAGAGGAGTTTCTGAATGTTGGGCCCTGCAGGACCTTCTGGTTCAGTGATGGAGCTGCGTTTCTTCAGGGGCCTTGGGGCATTGTAGAGCTTCTTTCTCAGGGCTTCCAGGTCACCCTCACTCTGATGTCTGTAGGGGTTAGAAATGAAAGGAAGCAGCTTGGTGGGGCTGAGGGGCCGGGGGATGCGCTCTGTTTCTGGTTGGGGGCCCTCGGATGAGCTGGGACCCACATTGTTAGATCCATTATGGTCAACCTCAGATTCTGGAGCAGGGGAGCGGCGGTCCATGTAGGGGTTCTCTGGATGAAAGCCTCCACTGGGGATCACTGGTTTACCATACACTATAAACAATGATAGTAAACAAGTGTTAAGACACTTGGCAACAGCTACAGAACAGCTACAGAAATACAATCTTGTGTTACTTGATGTCACATGGGAAGGGTAGGTTATGGAATGTATCGCTTACAAATTAATAACCTAAGTCTGAGGCCTGAGTGGCCCTTTACTCTCATTGCTTATTGTATAAACTACTTGGCCCAGTTTCACTACTCCTCTCCCCGCTGCCTTTCATTTGTCACTTCTTAGTGTAGTGAAATGGATTTGTAAAACTTGCACATCAAATTATGACTGAAAAATTACAAAGCAAAGTAGCATGTATTACAAGAAAATCCTTAGAACAGACTTGGGGCAAGATAAACATTTGTCCCATTTCATTTCCACACTTCCAGTCAGAAGCAGCAGGTACTGTTGCCTGTGATTCTGTTTGTAAAGGGAAGATGTAACAGATGGCTTAGCCTCTCTATCTGCTCCTCTGTTCATTGGCGTGTGAATATTTTCTTGCTGAAGAAAACGGCAGCAGGGCATATTTACCTTACAATGAATGTATCTTGAGTGACGTAAGATACTACTTTCCATTACCCTTGTTTATATCTCGACTCACGCATTTGGATTTGACATGAAATTGTTTTTTTACTCCAGCATTAGTCTTCAGATTTAAGATTGTTCTGACACAGCATCCTCTCAGATGTAAGGTTAGATTAAGCAGTAAATTTATACACAAAGCACAGACTACCACTATTGAGTCCATTAACCAGAATCATCTGGGTCACCTCAACAACATTGTTCAAACACTAAATTTAAGAAGTTGCAACTGGATATTCTTACCACTGACAAATCCATTGGTGCGGCTCTGGCCCCTGTTGAGAGTGCCCTGCAAGCCAGGCTGGAAGGGCTTGCCTGAGCCAGGTTGCTGTGTGTACATGGAGTATATGGAGCTGGCTGCTAAGGTCTGGGGTTTGCTCAGGCTGGCGTCTTTGGAGGAGGGCAGCTCTGGGGTGAAGGGCCGTACTGTGGCCGCAGGTGGAGTGTCCTGCTTGGAGGGTAGCGGGAGTGTCTGGCTCTGTGAGGGTGTGAGAGGGCTGCGGCTCTGGGCTGCTTGGGGTTGCTGGCTGTGAGGCTTGGCTTTAGGGAAGGTGCCTGTGTTGAGGCCTGGTTTGCCGTAGGGCACAACACCAGGGCCTTTCGGTTTGGTGGGGACAGGAGGAGGTACCTTGACTGGACCCTTGGGAGCAGACTGGAGATAGGAGGAGAGAGAGATAGCAAATTAAATGCCAGGGTATATTCTTGTGGTAATAAACAAATCTAACTAGTGATTAAGCATGTAATGGTTTCTGTTCCCTCTCACCTGAGCGTCCCTGACCAGGTCATCACTGCTCTGGTTTTTGCGGAGGGAAGTTGCGGGAGCCTCTGTTGGCTCAAACATGGAAAATGGACGCACCTTCCTGTCCCTCTTCATTTCCGTCTCATCTATCCACAGACCACACATGGAGGCAATAATCAGTATCATCTCATGTTCAGACAGAGTGTGTTTCTACAAACAAAAGCCTATTTGGAAGTATTTGTTCTGCCATTTCAACAGTAACTGTTTTCATACCAACAGGAAGGGATTGCAGTGCAGTTTCTGTGGAAATTCTGTGTGCATGTGGTGTTTGCATGTGTGTACCTTACCCTGTTCTGTGTTAGAGTTGGAGTGAGAGGTCATTCGTGGCAGTGTTGAAGAGGCACCATGACCGTTGGTGTTAGATTCTGGACCTGAAGAGCTCCAGTCTGCCAGCTTGGATGGCTGAAGGCCTAGGGGACCCGCAGAACAGGAGGGAGTGAAGAAGGGGAAAAAAAGAGGCAGGGAGTATTTAAATGTTAGCATGTATCATAGGATTGTATGTAGAAATAAAGAAACAAAGCACCAATACACATAGTGGAAACTAGCTTCACTATCTATCCAGAAAGACGTACACAGACCTATGTGCTTCAGAGTCACACAGAGCAGAAAATTATGAATTTTTTGAAAAACAACTGTTTGCAATATTTTGCCTCCCTCTCTACTCATCACTTGTTTTTTTGGTTTACTGACTAAGATCCAGCCAGTGGCCATGCATGTCCACTTACATCCACAGTCAGATGAGCCACAAAAGCATGAGGATCTTGTAGCTAGCAAGATCCGCATCACATCAAAGATGGTAAAAACATGATGATTTCCATCACAGTGCTCACAGACTGTAGTTAGACGCTGCCTCTCAAGAGGTGCTGGACAAATACACCAACAAACACACACATTTCTTGAACAAGACCTGATTGGGTTGGTCAGAATCCACACAGAATGTCAGTTCAACTGAAGGTTATGTGTTTGTTCCAACTGACCCATTTAAAGCACCAGAACAAGAACAGGAGAAAGCTCAATAAATGCTTTAACAAACAGCAGCAAAACAAGCAAAAAGGACTAAAGATCCAGCAAAGAAATTATGAAAATATCTAATCAGTGTTATCTTTTTCAGTGAGGATAATTTTCATGAAGAACTAACACATCAAAACAAAGCTGTTGAGGCACGCATGCACACACACACACACACACACACACACACACACACACACACACACACACACACACACACACACACACACACACACACACACACACACACACACACAGGTGTGTACCTTTTCTCTTAGCCCGCAGCTCTTTCAGAGGCTTAAGCAAGAACATGGCTTCTGAGGAAGATGCATTTAAAAGACAAGAAAAACGAAGTAGTCTTAGAGCTCCTGATCTCCCTTCTCTCTAGACATGCTGTTGGCTGGGCCCAATCAGGGGACCCCCCTGAGGGGCCACGCAGAGTCCAGCACAACCCTCAGGAGCCTGCCTGGTACTATGCACAACGTTCCTGCTATAGAGGAGCTGTGAATGGCTGTACACCAAGAGCAGATTCCTCAGCGTCCCCGCCCATCCCTATCTCTCTTCTTTCCATACTGCATATCAACTCAGCATGCAGAAATAATTGTGTGTAACATCATGACAGACTGGGAAAAACCTGTTACTGTTACTTCCTGTATGCAGGATTGCTTTAAATAGGAAAACATGGGCTGATAAGGAGACAAGAGAGGCAACAAGGGAGGGGAATCCCTTCTGCTATTGTTTTGTAATGACTAATTTTGGTGTCGGATCATTCATTTTTAATAACATGAAGCTCACTGCTGGCCCACCATCTACTGGGGGACTGATTTAGGCCAGGAAGAGTGAGTCAGTAATGAAGAGCATGAGAAAGAATTACTGCATACAGGATGGCACAAAGAACATCCTCAAATGGGATATGTTGCTCTGCTCCATCATCGGTTTGCGTGGACTTCCTTCCCCTCCAATACACTGCACACATGCTACTGCAGTGCAACAATAGCCTATTCTGTGTAGTTATTTGGTGTTTACTTTGAAGTACAAAGAAGAGATTTAAAAAAAAAAAAATAAAACTTTTAGATCCTGTGTGTTCAAAATAAATGTCAGATAAGCATGACTGTGTTTTTCAGGTTTCAAATCAGGATCAGTAATTCATTCAAATAAACATTCTGGAGTGACCCTCTGAAAGATGCCCAGTATGAAGAGTATAAAGACCACCTGAATGCTCGAAGCTATGTTCATATTTCTTTTCAGTCCGGTTATTACAATAAGCATTCATTTTAACTCCTGCTAATTTGCCTGTGTATAAATAACCCCTTACGCACATTTGAGACCAGCACAGTGTGAAGTGATATGAAGAATGGCACAAAGACACACACCATTGCAATAAAAAAATTGGTTCAAAAACAAGTTCACCCACTACAAAACATATAAAAAATTCAGAAAAGTGGAAAAAAGATTGTGATGTTCAGGCTCAGCAATAGTAGGTCACAACACACCATCCAGGAGGTAACTAGCTACCTTCTGAGCTCAGAGTGACATCGCAACCAGCAGGTGTCCCAGACTCCTCTGCTCCTGCTGGAGGCCATACAGTCAAAAAACAAAACATAGCCAGCTCCATGATGACATACATACAGAAACAGGGAACAGCAGTTGAGGACTCTTCCCTATTGGTTTCCTTAAATATTTGTGATCTGAGAATTTAAGCTTCACTTTTTTTTAACTATTCTGCAGAGTGAGATGTTGCAAACTCAGAAATAGCCACATTTAGCTGACCAAATCATATGTGAAACAATAAAAGGGACAAAGTTATGGCCTGCTGCTGAGCCAGCTCCAGCAGAGATCTGAGTCATGGTCAGGAACCAAAAGGCTTGAGTTAAGAGGTGAAAGGCTTCAGACAGCATGTTGTCTTTGGTTGCTCACCTGCACCGGCCTTGGTCTGTGGGTCGTGGGCTGGCAGGGTGGCAGTGCCGTCAGGGTAGGCTGGTTTTACAAGCAAGTCATGTCTCACTGGGCCCCGGGGCATGGTGGATGACTGGATGTATGGGCCGACTGCTGCCACACGAGACGGACCTGACTGCTGTCCTGCTTGGCCATCAGAGGGCTGCTATACAGCAGAAGGGTGGGAGAGACAAAAAAACAAAGAGGAGGCTGTTAGAGTGGCAAAGGTCAGTGAGAGTAATTTGAATTATCTTGCATTACAGTAGGCAGCAGAGTGAGAGAGAACACATTATTTAGACACATAAATATATAAATAACAGAATGGTAACCAAAACTTTATCTGATGTTTTGGTAATGATACAAAAAAAACAGTTGAGATTGAGATGAGTCACAGAAAGCATGCTAAAATGATTGTTTATACTGAGGAACTAATTAATAACACTGTAAGTCTATAACAGCCCTATAACAAAAATCATACGATAGATAAAAAATGGTGAGATAACTTTAATATTCTTAGATCCTTGTCACTAGAGAGGGAAAAGTATAAACATTGGCCGCGGGTGGCACCACAACAGTGTTTCTTCATTTTTCTGACCTGTGGGTGGTGCTAGTAGAGCGGTCATTACAGAGAGACATGAGGGTTTTTGAGGTGTAGTGTCATGAAGTGACGTCTGAGACAACTGGAGACTTAGACACACTCGAGGGGCTTGATGACAAGCCAGGGAATCAAAGTAATTAAGATTCATTCTGAGGACATTGAATGTCTATGAATGCAATAAGCTGGCAATCAACCCAACAGTAACTGGGATATTTTACTCTTGGCCAAAAAGTTGTAATGACAGTTTTTACGTTTTTTTTTTTAGCAATCATTCTGTTTAGTTATTACTGAACAGCTACATTATATAATAAACAGTTACTGAGTAAAGAGTTCAATCGTGCAGCTTAATTTGAAGCTTAATTATACAAAACCTTGACGTTAGCAGACAGTAACTTCATAAGACGCAACATCTTACAGAAGAAATTGAATGCCTTTATGCTTTCCAAACCCCACAGACTCATTAACTTTCACTTCAAACTTGGGTTAATACTGAAATTAGCCTTAATATTTTCCTGGTCTGGTCAAAATATAGCTCAACCCCTGGACAAAAACTTGCAGATGATGTCATTATAACAAGCTGTCCATTCAAAACAAGATGAACATGGTGCTCATTGTGGCCTTCAAAAGTCTGAAGCAAAAAAACAAAAACAATAACTGATGGAATCTGGAGTCGAAGTCGAGAGATTAAAATCAGACAGAAAAGAGAGACATATGTTCAGCTCCAATACTAGTTTAATTACCTGAAGATGAGTGTCTTTTGAAGCCCTCTCTTTACCAGGATAGCCATTCTTGAGAAAACAAAAGCACAAACATGCAACAGCAGTTCAAAATACCAAATAATCCCCTTTTTCCAACCTAATATTAGCCTTTTCTAAGTGTTTCCTGGACTATGTGACCAAGGCGATGCAGGATGACTGGGCTGGCAGCTCTCAGACTACCTCTCTTCAGTCAGTGTGGTTATACGTGCTTGCTGGGTGATGTCAGCCAGACACTTGCTGTTTGGTTGGAGGAGAGAGCAGCTTGGTTGGAGTGCGTCTTTGTGCTGGTGTGAAAAAGGCCCACTCATTATGATTCCAGGCAGGGTGTGGGTAAATCACCTCCTCACTAGGGCCTATTCAGGCCTTCATCTCTAAAACACACGCATGTACACATGCAAACACAAACACGCATCCATCTGTCTTTGTTCTGTTTCTTATTTATTATACGTGTCTAGAGGACATCAAAAGAGAAGTTGGATTAGAGTGCAAGTTGCTCATTTAACTAAAAGACTTTGACCAGAGATTGAGACGGGTATATTAAATCTCCATCATAACATTTATTATTTATGTTCTAACTTAAAGGCCACTTTAGATCTTGTACAATTCATTTGCTTAGTGCATATTGCATGCTGTATAAGAAAGCCATTTTTTGTATCTACAGCACAGAAAAAAAAATATGAATAAAAATCAAATAATAAAAAACAATAATTAGGGTTAACTGGTTGAATGTTAATTTGGTTGAAAGAAAGAAAGTTAATGTTGAAGGCCAATGAAACACCCCAATTATGTCTAAGAAATCGACCTGATAGGGAAAACAATTAGAGAACTATGTAGAGGAGTCAAATAACTCATAATCTCAGGAGGTGAAAACATAAAATCATCCATCATCCAATCAGGATGATTATTTTTTCTTTTTGTCCACCCCTCACATCCTTGCTCTCCCTACACAAGCATTCAACTTCAGGCAGTGAACGTGTTAATTTTTCTTCCTCACAGTCTGCTTCATAGACGCGTCTGTTGACTCTTATTTACAGTCCCATGGCAACTGTGTTCAAAACAACTCCTGCAAAGGGCAGAGAGGAGAAGAGGAGCAGGGAGACACCAGGCAGAGAGCTTAGAGCCAAACCCTTAACACCCATTAGGGCTAGAACGAAGACTGTATTATTCAGCCTGCTGATTTGTAGTATGTTTTGATTCCTGTCATTTATTTTATCCTAAAATGTGTTTTGAAAAGCCAGAGTTTTTAGCAAGATAGTTGTTTACCTTTAGTAAACTGGTTATTCGCCCTTTCCTGTTTCTGTCAAGAGAGCAGCCAGAAAAGATAGCATCTGCCCTGACATTCTTGCCTGTCTACGATGTCAGCCTGCACTCATTACTCCTCTCTCATTCTCTGGATTTGTTTGTGCCAAATGGGACTGAAAACACAGCTGAGTGAAGAAGTGGGAGTGTAAAATCAGATGCAACTCTGTGACATGATCAAAATAATGATCAATCCCCACCAGCTATCTCAGACAAGAGAGATCAAAGAATGGAAAAAGACAGATAAGAGCTGACTCCTTCAAATAAGGAGGTCACTAGATTTTCCCACACAGAGGATAGCAAGTTTGAGGAGCCTTACGTTGGCATGGGTGAGATCTGAATGCTGAGGCATCTGAGGCTTCCAGGGGTAAAGACAGGTACAAACAGCCTTTAACATGAGGCCACTAGGGGGAGCTCTGATCAAAACCATTCCCCTCAATTATTAGCGTATATAAATATCACTGTCCTGAAAAATTGTGAGAATGTCACACTAACAATTAAAGATATGTCAACACCTTTCACAGAATATAAATTATATGTAAGGGTGTTCTATATCAGTTTATGTGAATGTTTTTATGTTGCTGTAGTTTGATAATACTTACGGGCAAGTTCTCTTTTTGTTGCAGTGCTGCCTTCTTCTTCCACAGCCGATCTCGGAGCTCATTGATTCGTTTGTCCATGGCAGCCACCTCAAGGTTGCGCTTGTTCAGGCTCTCCCTCTGTTGCTGCAACTTAGAGTTCTGGTCCTGGTTGAGCTTGTTCCTCAGCTGACCACCAAGAAGGAACAAGACATGAGGATGAAGAGAACAGATCAACATGTATGCTCATTTAAAACAAATAAGGTCTTTGGAATATTTTGCTATTGAATTTAATTTTATAAATTTTTTTTCTGCATACCTGTAGCTCTTTGTAGAGGCGGTCTAATTCAGCCACAGAGCTCTGATTGTCATGGAAGTTGTCCATCTTGCCATTTTTTAGCAACTCTAGCTGTCGGCTGAGTTCCTCAACCTTGGATGCAGCCATCACTAGTTCTCTCTGCTTCTGCTGGAACAGGTTGTTCATCTGCTCTATCTCCTCCACTGGAGAAGGAGTGGGATGAAGAGGAGGGGGAAGTGGAGAAAAGGGTCAACAGGTAGAGAGAGTGAGTGAAGATGATGATGGAGGCAAGGGGGTGAGAAGAAAAGGTGCAAGGAGAAACAAAGAATAACATGAGGTCAAGAAGTCAAAAACAGACATTGTGTCATAGTTAAAATAAAATCTTCCATGCCTCCAGTCATACAATATTCTGAGCTGGCATCCATTCATGAATTCAACAGCTTACCCAGCTTGCCATTGCTCAGGCGTTTCTGCTCCACCTGGCCCTTGAGGGCCCGAACCTTCTTGAGCCGAGTTTCTTGGTTCTCGATGTTCTCTCGGAGGCGCTGCAGCTTCTCCTGCTCAGAGGCCTGCTGCTGCTGACGCTGCTCCTGCTGCTTCAAGTAGCGCAGCCGCTGCTCCTGCAGACAAAAGAGAGGAGAGAGGCAGCACAGAGCAAAGGTCAGAAACATGATTAAACAAACACTTCCATGTTACTTTCATTTATGAGTAATCCATGGCTGAGTATACTTTCCTCAGCAGCTACTGTCCAAGTGTCCTCAGGCAACATACTGAACTGCATAGGTGTGTAGGGACTTGCAGAACTGTTGGTTGTTTTAAAAATAAGATTTCTTCCTGTTTTTGTTTCTATAAGCAGGAATGCATTTTAAAAATGCCTGGTTAAATATGGGTTAAGAAAACAGAACGTGGAGCTAAACAGCGTTAAACTTTCAAATGCATTCATCACTCGTTAGCTATGGCGCAGTGTGCTATAAACCTGACAGACCTCTCCCAAACAGGTTACCAAGATAACCACAACATAACCTCTATTTGGAAGTGCTGATGGTAATGACTGTTTGTTTACTTGACTGCTTCAGGTTACATTGCCTAGCTTTCTATATTATCCCCAGGCATACACAGTCCTTGGATCTGAATGCTAAAGTGGCTCAGAGGCACAGATTGCAGCCTGAAGCAAAGAAAAGACACAAAGTGAAGTTTTTTTTTGCTATCTTAATACAGTACATGTGCCTGGATCAGCAGAAAGGAAACATTTCAAGATGCCTTTTCTATGACCAGAAATGCCCAGGAGGAAAAATCAACCAATTATTTCATCATATAAACACCCTTTTTTTCCGTCAAATGTCTTTCTTGCTGTCACTAAGTCCTGAGCAAACTGAGAAACAAGTCCCAAGCAAGAGAAAATAGTTCTTCAAATACCAGATGAGTCCGGCGCAGTGAGAATTCAAGGCAGGCAGCTCTCTCAGGCGTCTCGAATTATAAACACTTTACCTGCAGCCATCTACAACTCATCTCACCTGTCTATCACAACCTCCTAATCCCCTCTATTTTAGCACCTTCATTCCTGTAAGTGCACTAGACTTGTTTTAGTACCTCTGTTTTGTTTACCATCTCCTCACTTTCTCTCAATAACCTTCTCCTTAATCTTGCTCTTCTCCTTTGGCTTTTACTTTCATCTCCACCACTTAATCCCTTCAGCCCCTGTATCCACCCATCTCTCTACCAGTCCCTGTCTCCGCTTTCATCTTGCACTTCTTCTTATGCACCTTGGAAGCGAGGAGCTGTTGTTGAGCTTCTATCTGTTGCTGCTGTCTGGCAGCCATCTCTTGCAGCTCGGCCAGTGTCATGTCCATCCGGGGTGTCACCACCTAGACAGGGATGAATACAGGGACAAAGTGAGTCATTACATGTACACACAAATGCTTTTTCTTATTTTGTTATGCTGCGGGAAGTCTATTGACTTTTAATTCCAGGTCAAGACTGCAAGTGAAGTCCTGAAGTCAGAAAAGCATAAACAGCTCCGAACTGTCAAACAAGACCAATGTTACCCTTTTTGTGATTCCAAGAATTGTAGAGCAAAAGAAAAAATATTGTTTTTAACTAAAGGAGACATTCTCAACTTAAAATCATCTTAACAGTTTTGTGCTTGTTATGATACACTGATTAATTTCTTATTACCATTTACACACTGCAGGGTGTTTCTGAATTTAATTAATTAGTACTCCTTGGCAAATGATCAAGTTGGCTTGTCGTGAAGTATAAAGAAACTTAGCAGGACTTGTTCATACTTAAATATACAACCTGCAGGGGGGTAACTAAGTACACATGACAATGTCTTGATGACTATGTATCAAAGCATCTTCTATCTGCAATGATCCATGGAAGCTATAACTCTAATTCGAATGTTATTCCAATGAGGTGTGGTAAAAAGCACTTGTAAATAATAACACAAAGGTTTTTTCTATTAACATTTAAAAACGAAACAAATAATCGAGTAATTGAGATCAAAGATATAAATAACTCTTCTTTCATCAATGCTAAACTGTCAGGTATTTCCTGAAATTATACCTTCTTATCCTCTTTTGCTGAGCAACAAACATGTTTTTTTTTCTTAAAAAATGAATGCTGCTGAAGGTATTTCAAATTATCTAAAAAGTAAATATAGAAACGTACCCCATTCTCCATCCTTCTGTCTGGGGGACCCTTCACTCCATTTCTCTTCGGCTCAGAGCCTCTTGAGCCTCCTGAGTAACCAACACAATAAGACTCTGTCAGTAGTCACAAACTAGTCTCAGTTTAGCACTACCTAAGAAACAGCAAACTGAGCAAACTACTGGCCTTTACAGACAGCTGTGAAAAATGATTGGAACTTCTTGTTTTTTCTCTGCTTATGTCTCTGACAAACAATGTACAGCTTTCTGTGGAGTGCAGCTGAGGGTGTAGCTCTTAGCTCCTCTGGAAAACAACTGGGATCAGTGCTCTTTGTGACTTGCAATAATCTCAGGATTTAACCTAATACATAACCGTCTGTGGGTGGGTCCCACAACTGTGTGTATGTGCTTGTCTGTGTACATGAATGCACTTATATCCAACCATGCTACTGGCATTTGACAGCTGAGGGGGAGGGTGGTCTGGGAATCCAGATCCCATCCTTAAAGCCTTGGCCTGTGACCAAAGCCCTTTAGCTTGCATAATAGTTTTAGATGACCCTTGACATACTGTATGCATGTTAAACACATTCACTGGTGAAGTGTTAGTGTGAACATAAGATCATGCTAAGGTACAATAGGTGACATTAAGTTTGAGATTGCTTTGCTAGCTCAGTTCACCAGAGAATAACTTTTGTCCTCTGACCTGGAGAGACAGAACATGGCTGCACAGCATCAGGGAAGTTTCATTGACTGCATACTACGGGTACGACTGAGTACAGTGGTATTACCATGAATAATATGAACAACACAGAAACAGGTGACCTAGTTTACCCATCATTAGTAAAAATACAGTAACAGCAATAGGTAATACAGAACCATGTTGCAAAGACTGAGTAGAGCTACAGTAAGCTAACAGTGTGGGAAAACAAGAGCAGGCTAAGATAACAGGAAGGGAAAACAGCCATCTAATCCCTGGGCCGGACTCAAGCTGTGAGGGGTAAAAGGGCTTAGTTACGCAACTGGGGGCTGAGAGGATAGCACAAGACCAAAATACTAGAGTTTTCTGTGTTCCTAAGAAAACTGAAAAGTAACAGGCTTATGACGATGTGACTGGGACACCCTGCTTCCAGCTTGGCCTTCAACAGTACAGCTAAATAAGGCTTGTTCAAGGATTTTAGGCCTGCCAATATAAAACCTTTCCTGGATAAAGGCAGTCTTAAGAGTACCATTTCCAAAGCTCTGTAGCGTCGAGAGGGGAATAGTCTGGTTCATTCTCAGGTTCAAAATAGTTGTTAAAGTAAATTTCCTTTCATGAATACTAAACTCCAGAGTACACGTGTGCATTGTTTAGACGCTGAAGGAATCTCTGGAGTTTATTACGTTGGTGTCAAATGTCTTTTCTCTGTGGACTGACATCACCCAAACTGTGACTCTTAAGTGAGTGAAGTGACCATAGAGAATAAAGCTCCTGCTTCATTATATGCTGGATGAGTGGTTGGGTTGTGTGTTGGAGGTGGACACCTACCCGATTCCCTGCTAGGGGCTCGGTTGTGACGCAGAAAGAAGCGAACCTCTGCCCTGTGCTGTCCCCATCGTTGGAGCACATCCAGCATCCTCTCTCCCTCACCTACAGCTCGCTCTGCAGATGGAATACATAAAAAACATCAGCGCTCAGGTGTAAGGTAAAAATACAGCCATAAAGTTAATATTGACAAAAACTAATTATATTAAGCACCACAAGGTTAAAACATGTGACAGTACCAATGTAGGTCAAGTTTGTGTGAGGTTTGCTTTGTGAATCCTGTCCAACCACTAGCCTGACACTACTGACCTACATTGAAAGGATTCATATGCATCTAGTTGATCTTTCTGAGTAACAACCTCAGGGAAAACAACTGTAATGTGTTGTCAATTACTCTGGCTGGTACCAAAGGGCTCATCATCCATTCCTCAGAAATTTTCTTCAACCTGTTTACAACCATTTCATTACACAAATGGACTGACATATTACTGCCAAGTAGAGGTCATTGAAACTGTTCTCTTGTAATGGCATTACTGCAAAACAAATCAGTTAGTATTATAACATACAGATTATTAATAGCTTTACATCTAAATTTGATGCAAAATGTCACTGCTGTGTTTTCAAGGAGAGTCAGCAGGAGCCTGCAGTGAGAAATGGCTGTATATGAGATTTTTTTTCTTTTCAGCAGTTAGCAGTCTCTTCTTAGACTACTTGTGGAAGTACTCAAACACAATAATTGGCACTTTATTCACTCTTATGGCAGCATCACCATGGAAACAGATACTAAGCCTGGCTCCTTGAGTTGTGATTCTGAATACTTCCTGACTCTTAGGCCCTGTTCAGACCTGACATTAACATGTGTCTTCGGTGATCCGATCACAAGTGGACAGCTCTAAGCACATCAATTCACATCTGGCATTAAAATGCGTCTCCAGTAAGCACTTGTGATCAGATCTCACTTCCCCGCTCTATATGCAAATAAACACATATGCTTTGTTGGTCTGTTGTCAATGTGTTTGTGAGAGAGAGAAAGAGAGTAAGAGTGAGTTGGGCAAGAGGGGCTGAGCGAATCATTTTACTGCGCACAGCTCTAAAATGAAATAAGGTTTTAGCTTTTTGAGATATATTGAGTAACATAGTATTATTCTTGGTTCATTATAGACTAATTAGACTGTGGCAGAGGACATCACTTGAGTAGGCGGTCTTTCAATGTGGCCCAGGATAGATTTGCATTCACACTGCTACCACCTCCAAATGTGGTCTGAGTGATCGAATCTCAAATGCATCCTCATTACATCTTGCGTGCATTCACATCTGTACTAAAAGCTGTCCACTTGTTATCAGATCACTGACGGATGTTAATACCAGGTCTGAACAGGGCCTTAGAGATGGGGAAAATGGGGAAGGCCTGTAATCTCATCCTCCTCTCCCACCTGAGAGATGTAGGAGATGTCTTGGTGCCTGTGTTTGTTACAGGGATTATGGGCTCTGCTTCATTTGAATCGCAGACACAAAGAGATAAGCCCTTCAAAAAGAAATCACAGAGCAGTTGACCACACAGCTAATCTCCATATATAGTCTACTTCAGAAAAGCAATTTGCCTCTAATTAAAGGAAGAAGACAAACAAGTGTCTCCATACCAACTCCTGTCCCTTAGGATACAGCCATACTCCACAAACAAAAACAGAGTGTTACTGAAATCTAATATTCTGCTGGCGCTGTCACTCACCAGATCCACGCCACATCTCAGACAGGTGGCAGTCTGTCTCCCCCGGCTCCTTGCACAACTCCACCACGTCCCGGCACAGGGTCTCCGGGGTAACGGGAACCTCAGTAAAATGCTGGTCATTGTTACTGAGGTATACTGTCAGGAACATCTGGGGACAACAGGAGGGAGAAAGAGAAAGAGAGCAGAGGCGAGAGCCGGGCTGATTATATAGGCAAGTAGAGAAGAATCCTGACCTCAGGAGAAGCAGAGTGAACACTTAATTCATACAACATAATTCTCTGTAATTGGTGTTTTATTTTCCTATGATTCAGTAGGTGTGTGTGAGTGATGTGTGCTTCACTGATCCATGCAGTATCCATTTCCCAACCCTCATTCCTCTGTGTCAAGAGAGAAATCAGAGGCCAGCTCCCACAATTCCATTTCACCCTACGCCATTTAACTGCTAACTAGTGCTGTCACCACTGTGTGAGATCTCTCTACACACACACACACACACACACACACACACACACACACACACACACAAGGAGCAGACCACCGAGGACTCCAGAGAGGCTGGATTTGTATGTCAGTGTGTGACTGACAGATGGTAGAGACTATCAGGACTATCTAAAAAGAAATGCACTATCTCAATGAAGCTGTCACTGATAGAAGTGGAATGTGAAAGCCTTCAGCTATGGTAGCAAAAAAATAAACACATTGAAACTTCAGCATGCATCCCAAATGCAAGCATTCCTATTATATCCCATACTCTGATAGCTACTCTATTGCTTACAAACACTTTAAAGGGATTCTAAAATCCCTATCTATAAACAATATTAATCTTTATTGTTATAATACACATTGGGAGACCAATTTAATAAAAGTAAAATAAAAGTAAGATGTGTCAAACAGTCAATTCAAAAATTATAATCTGGGAGTGACATGTCATATTCTGCCCGTGACACTCTAAAACCTGTACAAACACTGAGAGTAAATATCAAAGTGAACTAGAATTACCACCATGTGGTTGTATGTCTCCGCCAACCAGCCAAATTGCAGGAAATATGGTCACAACCTCCTCTTCCTGAGTTACAGCATTTTATAATGGCCAGAAGAGTTATTGCAGAACATTATGATATGAAGCTGACCTTTGACTATTTGGATTCAAAATTTTGTCGTTATCCTATTAGACATTTGTGTTATATTGTGTCGTAATTTATGTTTGAATTTGTGAGTGTTTTGTGAGGTCACAGTGACCTTGATCTTTGACCATCAAATTCTAATCAATTCATTCTTGAGTCCAAGTACTTTTACAGCTGGAATATGCTCCAATGTGTAACTTGAACTTGCGTTAGGTGTGACAGCTTTGATAAGGCCATAATAAAACCAATATTTTAACACAGGTGCCCTGGGGCATGGCACGACTTGAAGTTATTGAACCATTTTGTTTCAGCCCCAGGTTATGGCACAGTGTGATGTCTTCAAAGTGACTTAAATGGTGGCACAATAGATAAGCAACAGCCCAAGACCTACAATGACCTGGAAAGTGTATAATTGTCAGAATGGTATTGTTGCTTGTGTCCTAAACCTCCAGGTTATACAGTCAGGTTTTTCTATTCTCAGCACGCTGCTGTGAACGGACGTGCCTACAGGGGCCATGGTGGGAACATCAGGTCAGCAGGGTCACAGGCACAAAGAGATTGGGGGGTGAGTATACAGAGCAGCTGCAGCCATAGTGCAGAAACAAAGGTATTTGGGTTGCTTTTGAACTATGGGGTGCACTGAGCAAAAGTACAACAGCCTTAAGATAAGTGGCTTTATCCTCCCTTTTCTTCTTCAAATGAGCCTTACTGAGTGACTGGGCAGGTGACATGTTTCCTCTGAAAATCTCCTTAGCAACATATACGAACAGAGGAGGATTGTTTTTTCACAGTGATGAGGTGAAGGTGGAAGTGAGGGGTAGTGGTCTGACTCAGAGGACCTGACTCAACTGGTTTGTTCCATAGGGATGTAAATAAAAGATCCCCATCAATAGAGCGAATAAGCAGTGAGTCATTCTCGTCACTAATCTACAGTACAGAAAGCTGTAAACAGACATTGCTCGTTTTATTCACTGGCCATGGAAGACCTAACAGCTCTGTGGAGGAAGACCACCCCAGAGAACAAAGCTTGTCCTTTCCTGTCTGCTAATCAGAATAGTTTTAGTATTTGTGGTTCAGAACTCAACTGGAATCAGTTAACATAATAAATGACACTGTCAGAGCTGGTAATTAAAAGAAAACCTCAACTGGCAGCAATTTCATGTAGTCTGCATTTAGCAAAGGATTCCAAAGAAGCCATTCAGAAATGAGTGCAGAGCAGCTGACATCATCACAACTTCCCAGCAATGTAGGACATTCAAATGACCCCGTTAATATTTGGAGAGTGAGTGAAAGAGAGACAACAGAGTGAGGGGGGTGGAGTCTGGGACGGGACTGAAAGAGAGTGAGAAGACAGAAAAACTGATGGGAAGTGAAAGGAGTCTTGGGGGTGGCAATGCCCACACCGAAAGCAAATTCTCCTCAGCACTAAAGTTAATGATCCAGGGCCACCACTACCCTGTCCTACCCTCAATCTAGATGAGTTAGCATTTCACTGCTGACCTTCATCCACCTAATGCCTGCGGTTACTGCTTATGGGCTAGGCTATTGCACACATGTGCTATATATATATATATATAATAATTAATTAAGCTAACCAGGCCAATTTTCATACATCTTTACATATCAATATTTCATATTGAATATTAATATTGCTTTGGGAACATTAAAAGATGCAAAATGGGGTTAGGTATTCATTATTATTTATGTTTTTTCTATCTCTTATCACTTTACTCATATTGACGCATTTTTCTTAAACACTGTTTATGATGATATACCATATGACTGTCTGAATAAACATAGCAGAAGCTGACGGTGTCTGAACATGACAGGTCCTGTTTGACTTTCCATTATCAGCAGAGCAATGAGCGTAAACTAGACGACTTAACACGTAATTACTCATGCAAAAACAGATACTGTGTTATAAAGTCAATATCAGATAGTGTTCTAGTGATCATAATATAATATTTGATTTATTCCATAATGGGGGCTTTAAGTGGTCTACATACACAGAGAGGTGAAAATAGTGCCCTGACTACACGTTTCAACTCAGACAACTTGAGAGTTCATTAAATATTCATAGATACAATAGCTAGTAAAATTAAACAGCTCAATAACAATATGATAGGCCTGTTTCAAACAGACATATAGCAGCAACTACAGCTAAAATAGAAAGTAGAAAGTATCACCTTAGGTAGCCTTAAACATCCAGTAAGCTGAGGGGTACCAATTTGGATTCTATATGACAAAGTTTGATATAAATGTGCTCCACTTGCCTTCTGTCTATCAGAGTGGATGACAGAAGCAATTGCTGAACTGCACTTCCTTCTTACCTGAGACAGGGCAAAAAGATCGCCGTGGGGATGGAGAAGGGGATGTGCTGCCTCTGCTGCTCTATTATAGCGATAGATTTCTAATTCCATCATGGCAACAGCTAAGTCAGAGCTGTCTCCAAGGGTTTGGGTATGGTGTGACAGCCCAGAACTGCAAATTGACAATTATAGGCAGTGCAAAAAAATGTGGCTGTACACTGCAGCCTGCACTGTAGATATTCCCAAAGCAGAGCAGCTATAAGGCTAGGTCATTGGGGCTATATCTCAGGGATTAAGTTAATCCGCTATATAAAAATATAGCCTTTCAACAGACTACTGGCTCAGTATTACAATAGTAATCTTAAATTCAATAGCCTGCAGCCAGGCCATAGTTACTATGCCTTAAGATGAAGAGAGCTATCCTTCAGGGTAACCAAGGCCCAGCAGTATAGAAGTGTTCATTCTTACAAGCAGATTCTCTGTCCAGTACCTGGTTTCAAATGTTTAAATCCATAAAATTAGGTACTGTAGTGACTTAGTTTGAACAAAAGCTACACAGTCTTAGGGGTCAATGGTACATGATTAAGACCCTCTGTTCTAGACACAGAAACACAGACAGGAGTGTGTGTGTCTCTCAGAGATGAAAGGCTATAACACATCAAACCCTCAGACAAAAGACACACTGTAAAAAGAACACATCTAAGAGGAGATGATTGACTGCACCTGGCAGCACTTATTTGACCTGCCCTACCGAAAAGGGCCAAGAGGTTGAGAAAGACAGACTGAAAAAAAACAAAGCAAAGAGATATACTGTAACAGCTGTTCTGGGTTACTGCATGGAAACTGTCCTGGATGAAGTTAAATAAGCCGCAGTGCCTGTAGGGAGGTGTGGGGCTATTCTTTGAGATACTTTATACTAAAAATATATCTGCTATAACGCTTACAGCCCATAAAATGCTAATTTGGCTCTTAACTGTATAATTTGGATCCCGTCTCCCATCAAAGCCAAAAGGACCCTGAAGTAGGGGAACAGGCTTTTCAAGCCTTTCCAGTTGTTTATACAGAGGACACTGAGATGACTTAAGTTGAAAGATCAACACTGTACCCGTAACAAATTATAGGAAGGAATGCTGTGTTGATGTGTGTGGTACTCCCACTGATCGTTTTGATAACGTACATGTGCACTCCAGCAACTGAGTGGTACACATAAACAGAGCAGGAAATTGTTGATGCAACGGTTTTCATGTCGAAGGAAAATAGAAATCAAGTAAGAAGAACAATTTTTGATGATGTATTTTTAAACAATCCTAACAGCAAATCAATACTGGTGTCCCTGTGTCCTTGTGAGGGTCAAATCTACTCCATTAGTCTCTCAAGAACATCGTCCAAATACAATTGGTCACATATTGAGTTAAGAGTGATCAAAACTGTCGGCCACTGCAGTTTCCCATTTCCAAGAATAGACATATCACAAGGGAATGTACTATAATGGAATTACTCTGCAACATCAGGATAACTACAAAATGAGAGCCAAACACATCGAAGAGAATCCACAGCGATATAACTACATAACACACCCACAGTAAGCTCAGAGAATATTTATTATCTTAATTTGGTGTAAAATTTCCTATCCTTGCTGATTTTCAAATCACAATACGAGTAACTCTCTTTGTTGTTTTGGTCAATAATTTTTAAGGCTGAAATTTACTTATGTGTCTATTTTTACTGGAATTGCAACAAGATTGTTTTCTTTACTAATTAATCCTAAAAAACATAGAGCCTGTATACATGCATAAAATACCATGTTCCTATGGTCCCAGGTACACCTGATTACAACCTCCTGCTGACAATGTGAAGAATAAACAAGTGGAGTCAGTATAAATTAAAAACATGAATATTAAAATCAATTATGGTGATCAGTTTAGCAGAGTAAATCATGTTAAATTATTTTGATGCATCAGACAGGTTTGATAGCATAAACTGGGATTGAGTGCCACAGACACACAATATCTAATGTAATGCCTTGGGTAGGGGTGGGACAAATAGGAAAGTGGACAGCGTGAGGCAGGATGACAGCAACAGAGGATAACGGGGGCCATATCTTTGACCATGCCTGAAGGGTCTCACCTTAGGGCTGCTGGTCCTTCTGTCTGCACACAATTTCAATTACAGATATTGCTGTGGTAAGCAAATGAGTCAACTAGGTCTTGTTGAGGGAGTCACCTCTGAATCTGATTATGGCAAGTTTGTAAGACACTGCAGCAGCATCTTTCACTGTGTGTGTCTCCCTGCCACAGCTTCAAGAGTTGACACAGTTCCAACATAGCAGTCCTTCAAAAAGGCAAGGCAGCAGAAAACTCCCGGATGTCTTTATGCATTATTCCTCTTCATCTCTCATTCACTCTCTCATTTTTGCTGTGCTGCATTAGGGGGTGAGGGAGAAAAGGTCAGGGGTAACGAACAGCACAATGCATAGGGAATCAGAATGCACAGTAGCCTCATTCAGCTGCAACATTCAGAAAAAAAAATTAGCAGCTTTTACAACACACTGAAGTTGCAGCAAGCTGTGACTCTTACATCAGGACAACCTCTTCTCTCTGTCTGCAATGCAGTACTTAGCCTATCACTTCATAATCGGCACTCTCAAAATACTCTTCCATTCCTAGTCTACGTGATGAGACAGTTCCTACTTCGTGCTTATCTGAAAGATAAGGGAAATGGGAGTCAAAATTAAGCAGAAGGGAGAGGATGTATCCTTTTTTTCAGAGCCATCTTGACGGGTGGATGAAGTAATTCAGAGAAACAACAAGGCCAACCTGGAGATAATGTACACAGACTTAAATTACCTACAAGTGCTATAAAAATAAATGACTGAAAACTGTAGCATTCACAGAATTGTGAAAACAGCCAGCCTCTTGTGCAGGAATTTGCTGTATGCAAAATCATCTTTTATCAACTCTTAGCTCATGAGGGAAGCTAACAGCCAAAAGGTAGCAATTCGAAATGTGGCAGACACGCTAATTGGCTTCCTTAAAAAAATGCACACTGAATGATGTCTTTGTGGTGTTTAATCTGTCATATGCAAAATAGTCTGTGGTGAAGCAGGAGAGTGAATGACTGGAGGAGGCAAAGTTCCACGGCAGGAATTTTTTGGGGACTCAGGAACATTAGCCACATTTAGATAAGTGGAACAAGGGTCTAAATTAATTTCTGGACAATAGTTTTGTATCTCCACAAAAGTCTGTAGACAGAGGTATTACTCTACTCAGCAGCAAGCACTGCTTGTCCCGTAACATGTCCCATTTTTTATTGCCCATTCCATGCTTTATTTCCAATAAATTCTTAGAATTATACTGTCTGTGGGATTTTAAAAAAATCATAATGTCATCAAAAAAGGACAGAGACAATATAAAGAGATGACAACATAAAAAATTAAAAGAGTGCATCAGTGCTAAAGTTCTTTCAGCTTTGAGTTGGATTTTATTAACCCCAAGCTGAGTAAATGTAAAATAATAACAAATCTTACCATACACAGTATATCATTAGACATGTTTGACTGTGTCTGATCATTTCTGTAACTTTCCAAAACCAGTAATAAAACATTTCACACCCACTTCACACCATGACTGACCAGTTGTGCGCAGGTGAGAGAGGAGCCAGGATTTGAACTTTTCTTTCAAGCTCTCTTCTTTTATTTGTTACACAACTGTTTCTGTCACTTGTCACGACTGACGGAGTGAAACACTATGGATGTCTACCCGGACAAACTGTCTGAAAATGCACACCATTATCCCACCATTTAAATGATATATTGTCACAATGTCCTCACTGTGTTAAAAAGGATCTTTCTGGAATTACACCACTTTAAGGTGTCATTATGCTTTTCACATGGATTCCTCATAGATCCAAGTGACTCCGTTTTTCAAGGTGGGTAAGTTGATACCTGCTCAGGTGGCTCCGGTGTGCTATCTCGCAGAAACCAGGCTAATGTTATGCTGGTATTGTGGCCATTAGTGCACTGCACAGTCAGACTACAGACTAACAGACTAAGAAAATTATTCAAGAAAATATTATTATTATCAAGAAAATTAATAATTGAGATCATCAAGTGTGGAATAAATCACAAAATAACATAATACAGAAGTCAATCAGTCATATGATGATATTACATAGATAAACAAGTTGCATGCTTGGAAACAAAAGTGTCATTACTATCCTACAGTATTTTTGACATCAGTTTCCAGCTAATACAGTCATCATGACAACTCCTTCTTCTTCAGACAAAAGTCAAAACATTGCCCTTGAATGTTCTCGTCTACCACTGATGTGACTGTCTGCTTACGTAACCACCACATACTCTCCCACAGAGTAAACACAAAGCTTGTGGTGGCCACAGAGAAAGCCTACTCAGGTTTCTATTGACACATGCAGCAAAATCAGACTTCCCAGAGCATCACCTCATTTTCCCACCATCATCACAGTGCCACAAAGTCGAGCAACTGTGAGATTTGTTGTGGTCTAACCAAGACATTGTACAAATGTGTGTGTGGTCAATGCACACAATACTCAATAATGCAGGTCGGGTGCACTAAAGTTTATCTGCTTGAAAATCTACTCAGCAAGCAACTCGTATATGGGAAAGGAATGAGGAAGTGATATGCGATTTGTGTCTGCAACATTTGAAATCCAAAATCATGCAGATACTTATTCTGACTGACGCCAACACGTTTTTCTTCCCTGTTTTTCGGATTCTGTTCTTTTAAGCTGCCAGAACAGTCTACTGACTATAATGTATCTTAACAAAAAGTACACCAACATGAAATATGGGCTAATAAACTAGCAGACGAGCAAAGCTTAAATATGGCATTAATTGTCTGCAGAACAAAGACTGGTTTAAGCAGACAAGAGTAAGTCGGGGTAAATGAGTTATAACATGCTATGGTTCAATTTAGGATGAGCATCCCTTATCAGGATGCTGCCACAGCACAGGCACACAAACAATGTTCTCTTCACAACACACTGTTAAAGAGTCGCTGCAGCTCATTGTGTTCGAGAAACAGTGACCCCCTATTTACCATCCCCGGCTAGCAATTACGACATTACATTCTCACTACCCCCATGAGCCTCTGGCCTGTACAAGTAGGGTCATGGGCTATGGGTGTAATTTATAAGACAATACCTCACATCAGACATGGCCACAAAGAGGCCATTTTGTGTTTATCAGGCAAATAGCAGAAGCTGTATCTCATTCAAACACACACACAGATATATTCACAGGTTAGGGTACAGGGGAAAATAACCATGGTCTCATGTGGCGTGTAAAGAAAATAGATCTTGTATGACAACATGCAAGGGTGATATTAGTGTCCATGAGAACTGAGCTTGGTGCTAACAAATGACTATGTGCCAGTAGCAGACTGAGGTCACGCACCAGACGGGAGTTATCCAAATACAACTCTGCCTCCATTGCTAAGATGATTAATTCACTGATCAAGGTGTTTTAGTGGAAGCACAGGTCTGAGTTGAGAAGAGCAACATTAGTATAGTCTGAGCATACTTACAAAAAGGATTACACTACATTTTTATCCGTTA
The DNA here is from genome assembly GCF_021018895.1 of Seriola aureovittata. NCBI lineage: Eukaryota > Metazoa > Chordata > Actinopteri > Carangiformes > Carangidae > Seriola > Seriola aureovittata. The sequence continues at coordinate 13,826,237 of NC_079377.1, forward strand.
ACATCAATGTGAACAAAGCATAGCTGTGTATGATTTTACATATTTGATCAAGGTCCACAATTAATCAGAGAGACTGAGGCAGTTAAAGAGTTAATACTATAATATTAACATTCTGATAAAGACTGTCCATTCCACTATGAACTAAACATCCTGAAAACTATTGCTGAAATCGCCCTGGTTTTGAAAAGGTTACTTGCTTCAGTGATTAACCGATCAACAGAAAATTAACCAGCAACTATTTTGAGAAGACAGATTAATCATTTGAGTCAGTAACCTAGACAGAATGCCAAACATTCTCTGTTTTCAGGTTCTAAAATGTGAAGATTAGCTACTTTACTCTGTTGTGTATATACATAAAGGGAATACTACAACAATAACTATGTCACAATGGGCTCTTGGAAACTGTCAGGGGTATTTTTCAATATTCTATGACATTTTATAGAATTTATGTTTATTGAAAAAAATAATCCCTAAATTCATCATGAAAATATTTGTACTTGCAGCCCTATTTGCCATGATTGTCAGGTAAATAAAACTCGAGCCATAAGATTTTTAGCTCATGCTCATTACCACTGCAGCCATTAATTCTTTGACCTTTGCTCCTTTACCAGCAAGTGAGCGGGCTCAAAACGGAGAACTAAATAGGCATTATTAAAAAAAATGTCTACTATTTCTCTTTGCTGAGAAGGTTATTTCTCTACAGTGAGCACATGTACCACTGTCCGCTGCCTTCTCTGCACACATCAAAGAAGTGCTGAGAGATAGAGGCTTGCTCTGCAGCAGTGGACCTCTGATGAGGATGATGATGATGGTGATGGTGATGACATGGCAGAAGTCCAGAGCTGATGTTGGCATAGTGCCAGCAAGATTTGGCAGGTGCCTTCTGCTTGTTGTGTGTCCGAACAGAATTGTTGTATTTATACTAACAAAGCGTAGAAATGAATAGTATGAATTTAAAGTTAAGTTAATCATGCCAGGTAAATGTTAACTGACCCAATATTGGAATATAACAAGGCATTTTGACGCAGGGGACTTTGACTGGTTTACATGCGAGACTGCCGTGCAGACGTGGAATAATATGCCAGAATGCAAATAAATGATGTTATTTACAGTATAATCACATGCTCAGATCACACACACAGCTGTCACAGATAATAAACTTCACAACACGAGCCTGTGTTGCCATAGTAATAGCACAAAGTAGCAACCGCATCAACTTGCCACGTCAATTTAAATGTCCAGGTAATTCACAGTGTGGTAACATTTCGGGGTTAGTGCGGCGATATAATGTAGAAAACAGAAATATGAATCCATGGGACAACGTTAAAATTTGAAGCTTTGTAAATAAAACATAAACTCACCGGCATCATTTTAGCTTCGTACCGCATTTAGCTAACCAACACTGCATGAATCCCCTCTGGCAGTTTTCGACGAAAGCGATGGGACTGGCGATCACTTTAATCCCAGAGCCTAAACCCACGACGGGCAAGGCTACTTTCTCCTGCTTGGGGGTCCCGTCCTGAATTAAAAAAAAAAACATAGCATATCGTTATTCCATTAATTTAACCAACATTTCAAAACACAAAATACACAAATGTTGATACGTGTATCCCGCGGACCTGTTGCAACAAATAACAAGGCCTTCACGACAAAAGTTTCCGTTGTAGTTGCGTGTGAGGAGCATCGCTTTAGAACTTTGTAACGTCTCGTCGCGAGCACGCAGCACTGCTATAAAACTCATACTTTAGGGGCAAGCGACGGAAAAACAACTTATAAATATGTTCCGGTATTATTTGATATTTTCTAGCTTTTACTTACCCGAGAAAGAGATGGAACTCAGCCCGAAACCCCGATGACTGACAGTGTTGCTCGGTGGCTCGCAGCCTATCCCAGAGTGACGTATCGAGAGGAAACTCATTCCACTTTGGAATTCAAGCTCCGCCTCGTTCTAGAACGGAAAACACCCCCACCGGCCAGACCTGTCCGGTGTAAACATGCAACAATACCATCACACTTTGCACTCACTTGTTGCACGTAAAAGCTGTTTTCTTTAAACATTTGGTTCAGGTCAACATTACGCACGTGGATAATAATAGTCCTGGCGACGCATTAAACTTACATTAAAGGTAGGAATGAACCTGAGTTGAATCGGGCCATTGTAAGAGGTCTCACTGTAATCATTTTTGAAAAGCTGAAGTTGGAGTCGGTAGAGGCCAAGCAGTTCACAAACAATAACCAGTGGTGGAGAAATATTAAGATACTTTACTTAAGCAAATGTACTAATGTTAAACAAATTCCATTGCACGTAAAAGTCATACATTCCAAAAGTATAATCAGGAGAGTGAATTTAAAATATTAAAAGTAAAAGTACTCAAATCAAAATATGGCCCCTGTGACTATATTATATTAGAACCACAGATTAGCATTACAGCATTTTACTGATGTAGTTGCAGAAAGTTGCAGTCAATTTGCTAATTTAACAAGCTAATTTTGGCCGACATGATGGCAACAATGATAAGTTTTGCATTATAGAGTAATCTCCTGGTTATTTTCATGATTTATCAGTTGGAACTATCAAATGTATGGCATCTTTGTGTAAACAATTATCCAAATAGTTGCCAATTAATTTTCTGTTTGATTAAATGTTTAAGCTCTAGTTGTATATACTATCACATAGTTTAATTTATAACATAGCATCATATTTCATAAACTCTTCATATATTTTGTATGCAAAAGTATTAATTTGTAAAGTAATTAGTAATTTAATCTGTGAAATAATTGTTAATCAAGTTCCAAAAAATGAAATAATAAGTGAATGAAATAATTTGATAAGATGAAAGGTGAGAGGATGTTGACTAGTGACAACTCAATTGTCATGAAAAGGAAGAATAAAATTATGGAATAAAAACAAACTTTTGAAAAAAAAAATCCACAGAATGTTATTTCCACAAAGAAATGATAAAATAATATTTTATTATAAATTAGTTTTTGTCATTTATCAAATCATTGCAGAATGTATTGAATCGTTATTTATTCATATGAAATAAGACGAACATTTTTATCAGACTTAAGGCACACCATTTTTTTTTTTAACTCAGGAGTGATTCTTCTGTCAGGACATAGACGATCTTTCAAAAAAATGGCGCTTCAACTACTACTCCCAGAATTCAATTTCAACGGCGAGCGAAAGGATCAAACACGCAGGCAGCACATTTCTTGCACGTTGGTACCTCCCTGAGCGTACGCAGCTTGCTGCTGTGCAGGTGTTTTGCATAAGGGAGCTCCTTGCTTTCGTCTTAACAGTGTGCCAGACGCTACCTGAAGTCATGGCTGACCAGGTGGCTGCCATGTGTGATCAGCTTATCAAAGCTGTGAATGTGATGATGGATGCGGAGACAAGCCAAATTTACCGACTGGAGGCCCTAAAGGTAGCATCGTTATGGGTTGCTAGCTAACTGCTATCTAGCCGAGCTTGTCATTTATGTAGAGCTGTTGTAAAAGTAGAATCAAGTCCCTTCGAGGCTGAATAAAAGGGTAGTTTTCATCCGCAGGGTTAGCAGTAACAGCACCGCTCATACGGTTCATTTACGTTCGATAACGTAAGCTAAACACGCAGGGATGATGGCCAGATGCTTTGCGAGCTAGCCGGTATTCCATTAACACCTCACCACCACCTCACTGTCGACTCACCTTCATTCATTCATTCATAGAAATGGTAACATTGGATTGATTACTGATTTCCCTGCGAAGGCTAACAATGCTAACTAACATTATGTTTCCCATTGCACCTGGCTTGGCTAGCTGGAAGGTTAGCTTTATGCTATTTAACTATTTATTGTAATGTTGCTGAGACAGCTGTTGGCTGTAGCCTCTAGACAATATTAAATTGATTTAAGTATCATCTGTTTTAAAAACTTTGAGATGTCTGTAATGTAACAGGCTTTATTTTTCACCACAGTTTTGTGAAGAGTTTAAAGAGACAAATTCCTTCTGTGTCCCATGTGGCTTACAATTGGCCGATAAAGCCCAACCAGCTGTAGTGAGACACTTTGGTTTGCAAATCCTGGAGCACGTCATCAAGTGAGTGAAATCTAAAAAGCATCAATCAATTATAACAAAGAATAACATGCTAAAAGCTAGATATTTGAAAGAAAGCGTAATTTTCTCGCAGGTTCCGATGGAACAACATGCAACAACAAGAGAAGGTCCAGTTGAAGGAGTGTGCCATGCAGCTATTATCAAATGTAAGTGTGATGGTAACATGCTGTTAACAATACAACCATCTGTTTTATGGTTAAAATGTAACTGAAACACTTGTCTGATACTTGCTTTGGGTCTCATCAGGGTACTCATTCTATCCTGGAGGAGGAGAGCCATATCAAAGATGCCCTCTCACGAATCACAGTGGAAATGATAAAGAGAGAATGGCCTCAGCATTGGCCAGATATGCTGAAAGAGATGGAGGCTCTCACTAGCCAAGGGGTGAGTAACTTGCACAGTGCAGCTTTCATGCAATTTGAGTACAGTTATGTAATAACACATGGAAATAAGTACCGGGCGTCATCATGTCAACTTGGCCACTGGTCAATATCTACATCTTTCAACAACTATTACTACTTTATTATTTTATCCATGCAAACTAAGTTCTTGGCCTTTCCGAGCAAACTTTCCAAAAAAAATTCTGATATTTGTGGTTATGGACTTTTTTAAAGTGAAAACTAAGTGAATACTGAAAATTAAAATTCACCTGTGCCTTTCACAGGAGGCACAGACAGAGGTGGTGATGTTGATCCTTTTGAGGCTGGCAGAGGATGTGATCACCTTCCAGACGCTGCCCACTCAGCGACGCAGAGACATCCAGCAGACACTCACCCAAAACATGGAAAGCATCTTCAGTTTCATGATGGCAATTTTGCAGCTCAATGTCGAGGACTACCGTAAACTGGTCAGTGGGGTCTCATCTTTTATTTTGTAGAAATAAATAGTATTAAGAGAAATTATTCAGCATTATAATGATTCTTGTCTATTGATATGTTATTACATTTTTATTTATGTTGCTAAAAGAAAAACTTTAACAGTGAATTTTTTTTTTTTTTTTTATTCAGAAAGGAATGCCCGGACATGAACTGCAGGTGAGAAAACACCACGGCATCTTTGCTCTAAAAGGAACCTCTTACGAACTTGATTATTTTGATCACCTTGGTGTCACGCTCCTCACTCATCCCTTCGTTTTCCCCTTTTCGACCACTAATTTTTTTCCACGCTCAGGCCAGAGCTCACTGTCGAGTCGCTGTGGCTACGCTGAATACACTTGCAGGCTACATTGACTGGGTGTCTCTGGTGCACATCACCTCCGGAAACTGCCATCTACTGGAAATATTATGTCTGCTGCTGAGTGAGCCAGAGCTGCAGCTGGAGGCGGCAGAGTGCCTGCTCATCGCTATCAGCCGGAAGGTGAGACACAGGGAAAACACGCGTTGAGAGGCCGTGGTTAAGTCATAATGCTCGCCCAATAGGTGTAAAGACCATTTTTTTCATCTTGGCTTGTCACATTGTAACTACTGCATGCAATCTTAAAAACATCATACCAGATTTTAATGGAATTTGTTGGAAAGTTGGTCTATGGATCATTGAAGGAAGTGGTGCAGATCCAGAGCAATAGCGCTTCCATGTGGCCATTCAAAGCACTTATTAACACTATTAACGCTATTATTTTATAATTTTATAACATCTTTTTCTCTGAATTCCTAAACAGACTCAATTTTGCAATTTTTCTGTTCACAACAACTCCTACAAATTGTATCAAGCCTCCAAAAATCCTATCCACCATGAGCCAATGAGCATGACTGTCGGTTGTTGTGTTTCGTTGATACTGATCCAAATGCAGACAAACATTTAATGACATATAGAGAATAGTGCAGCACTGAAGGTTTGTGCTTTCTAGTTAGAATATAAAACTTTCCATTATTGATTATGGAACCATAGAAATGGTGAGGCATGCTACAGTACAGTTTATGAAAATGTAGGTAGTAGTTGGATATTTGTCATTTATTCGATCATAATAAGCTCTGTATAACCAAACAGGGCAAGCTGGAGGATAGGAAGCCATTCATGCTGCTGTTCGATGATGTTGCCATCCACTACATCCTTTCTGCAGCACAGTGAGTACAGCCGCTTCCCCGCATCATTCCTCTTTAACTCACCTTTTCCTGCTCTCACTGAATGGTTTGTGTCTGTCTGGTTACAGGTCAGCAGATGGGCTGGCGATATCTAAGAAATCCTCTGAATCACAGTAAGTCATGTGAATCCTCTGTCTAATTGTGGAACACAATAAACCGATGTAAAACAGTTATTAAACAGTGTGTTCACTACATCAGGCTGTGTCGCTTATAGTCCTGTGTATATATATGTGCAGAGCGGTGGAGGTGGTGGAGCGGCGCTACATCTTCCTCAAGAGGCTGTGTCAGGTCCTGTGTGCTCTGGGAGGACAGCTCTGCTCATTAGTGGTGAGTTTATCCCAATTTGACCACAGATTGAATTCCTAAATTCTTATCTTTTATCTGGGCTTGGTCCACACACACACGTTATGTAAAATAACAGGAGCAAGTTTTTACTTTCTGTTTACAATTGATCATTGAGAAATATCATGTTCTCTCCACAGGGTTCAGAGGTTGAGGTTGAAGTACCTGCAAATCTCAGCAAGTACACGGAAGCCCTTTTAGCATTCACTACACATTCCAGTCAGGTGAGATGACAAATCTTCGTGTTAAAGACTGCATTTGAGTGAACTGAGTATGAATCCCTCATCTGTGTTTGAACATCTCTTCTTGTGGATCCCCCTTTCTTTAGTTTTTGAAGTCGTCCACTCTGGCTACATGGGGAGCTTTGTTCAGACATGAGACTCTGTCGAAGGATGCGGTCGTTGTGGAGATGGCCGTCAAATACCTCAGAGCGTCTATGACCAACCTAGTCAAGGTGAGACAGTGATGTCAGTTGCCGGTGTACACAGATAGCCAGACAGGGTGATACTAAAGGTCTTGTCTTGCTTCTGTCTCTCTCTGTCTCTCTCTCTCTCTCTCTCTCTCTCTCTCTCACCAGACTGGGTTTCCATCTAGAGACGATAACCCAAGTTGTGAGTACTCCCGTGTGGACTTCGACAGCGACGAGGACTTCAACTCATTCTTTAATTGTAAGTGTTATGGATTCAGATTTACTGCGCTTATGATGAATACTTTTAGTATTCTATCCACGTGATGTTTTTCATGGTGCGTTATCATGTTTCACAGCTTTTCGAGCGCAGCAGGGAGAGGTGCTGAGGAGTGCATGTCGCATTGTTCCTCTGGAGGCCTTTCAGATAGCAGCAGAATGGTTACAGTATCAAATTGCCAGCCCTATTGACATGGGGGATACCACATGTAAGTGCCTCATCACAGAGGGGGATTGATAACTCTGAACCTGTGTGTTTTTGCTTCTTTGCTGGGCTGGATGTTTTTCTTGTTTTGTTTTGTTTAGTTTTTTTTATCAGATCACTCAATTTCAGAGCAAGCTGAGCGAGGGGAAAAAATCCAGTTTAGATAGTCATGAAACAGCGAATAAACTTCTCTCCAACTCCTCACCAGCTAAAACTGCAGAGGGCCTGTGCTCCCTCCTGTCTCCATCTGTGGTCCAATGGGATGCGATGACCATCTTCATGGAGTGCATGGTCGCACAGATCTTCAAAAGTCTGGAAGAGGAGGTAACACAAGCTATGTTTTAGGCAGACAGTAAAACTCTGTAAGAAAATAGTGCTGATTGTAGTGATGCGAGTTCTTTGCGTCCTCTTTCTGCATCTTTCTGTGCAGAAGTTGCCCATCGATCAGAGCATGGAGCTGCTGCAGGCCGTGCTGAACTACGACACCAAAGACCCGCTCATCTTGTCCTGTGTGCTCACCAACGTCTCTGCCCTCTTCCCGTTTGTCATACACAGACCACACTTCCTGACACAGGTCCTATACAAGGTCAGATGAGTCCTCATTGGTTGCTACATATTGTATGTGTGTCTACCGTATACCTACCGGCTTTCTTGATTGTTTTTTGATTGTATTTGTGGATATTAAAGTTTGGATTTGCTCTTCTCTTGTTTTGTCTCTGCAGCTCTTTAAAGCCATCACATTTGAGATCGGTCAGGACAATAAGGTGAGTTGCTGTCACAGAGCTAAATATCATCACTCTTCTTCAGTCTTCATGTCCAAGACCAAAAAAATATATCCTCCAACTACCATTTTCAGGCACCTCGGACCCGGGCCGTAAAGAATGTGAGGAGGCACGCCTGTTCTTCTATCATCAAAATTTGCCGGGATTACCCACAGTTCATCTTGGTAAATGTCCTAACGTCCTATTTAAAGTAAAATAGCATGACATAGATTTTGCACAAAATATGACTGAAGCACACAGTGCTGATGAATAGACATGAGTAATTATTTGAGACCACTGTATAATACTTTTTTTTTTTTTTTTTCATTTCCTCTCCAGCCTTGTTTCGACATGTTTTACAATCACGTGAAGAAGCTGTTCTCCAGCGACGCCACATTGACTCACATGGAGAAATGTTCACTGATGGAAGCGTTGGTGCTGATCAGTAACCAGTTCAAGGACTTTGCAAAGCAGAAGGCTTTTCTAGACGAACTCATGGCGTCAGTGGTGACAGAATGGACCTCAGATGAGATGAGGCAGTGCGTTTGATTTCTTTCTATTTCCCTCAAACTATACATGACGTATTTAAATATCATGACAGAGAATTTTATTGTTATCGTGTCTTTGTGTTTCAGTGTGCTGTGGGACCCTGCCATCTTCCTGTCCTTCATTGGAGCGGATCAGGTGGTCACCGAGCAAAATGCAGATTCAGACACAACAGGCCTTAATAGGGGACGGGTAAGTGTATAGTTGTAAACTGAGTTAGTATGTGAGCTCTAAGGGTTTGTGTTTTGTCCTGACTGTGAATTTCTGTCACTAGGCTTTTTCAGATGTTGTAGACATTTTTTTTCTGCTCTGCATTGCAAAGGGTTGCGTGTGCAACCTGCAAAATAAATTGCACTAAAGTTCAGAGCACTGCAGTTGAAAATAAATAAAACACAAGTTAACCACAGGGTGCTGAGAATTTGAAATGCTTTTAACACTGCTGGACACAGAGGGGTTTTCAACTTTTGAAAATGCCAGAGACATCTAAAGTTTCCAAACCATTAGGTGAACACATTAGGTCCAGTGTCTCTTTTCAGGAGCTACTGTCAGGTCCGTGTGACCAATCAGATCAAATAAACAGTCAAAAACAATTCATGTCAGTAACTTGCCAGATAGAATATGTCAGTCATCATTTTTTTGTGTCAACCTCAAAACCTCACATTTTAAATTCTGAGCCACTTTTTTGGCTTGGCCTGGAGTTTATATTTTATTAATAAGAGTAAGAGTTTACAGCAATGCTAGCAGCTCCCTGAGACTATATTTAGGCACAGGTGATTGTTACCATATCATCCAAGTTTTTGTGTGTTAGCATGCTAGCATTTGCTAGTTGGCACTAAGCACAAACTGCTGACTGATGGGAATGTCTGTCGTTCTGCAAGTATCTGCCGATAAATTATTTAACAGTTTATCCCTCTTTTTTGTGACCTTTCTCTAGTTGAGTTTTTGTTTGTATGCCATGTTGGGGGTGGTGAAACGGGCACGTTGGCCTGCAGACCTGGAGGAAGCCAAGGCCGGTGGCTTTGTGGCGGGTTACACCCCTGCTGGAGCCCCCATCTACAGAAACCCCTGCACAGCCCAGTTTCTGATCTTGCTGCCCAACCTGTTGGCTCTTATCAGGTACACCAGTGGATTGATACTCTTTTACCATAATATCCCCATATCAGGGAATGTTCACATGATATGGGTATGGTATAGTGTAGTGTGTGAACAAACTTTTTTTTTTTTTTTGGTTACATTACATGTTATAGACGGAGTCTGATCTTGATTGTTTAGGTGGGACATGTACATGGGTTATTGGTGTAAAATGGCTATCAGTAGGTTTAACGGTGTCTCAATAATAATTCTAATTTATTATATTCTTTTATTTACTCCTCACCGCAGGACGCACAACAGTCTGTTTATGCCAGAGAACATGGCGCATCTGAGTGAGACCTTTTCTAGGGCCCATGAGGTGATGGATGCAGAGAAAAATGTGGTTCTTGGTAAGAGGAGGCTTTTGTACATGCTTCCCCCCACATTACGCCATCATCTGGAAAAAACAAGGGTTAAACCTTCTCTATATGTGTGTTCTCTAGGTCTCTCTCAGCATCTTTTGGACATTTATGACTCTCCAGTGTACAGAACCAACCTGGAGCGCATGCAGGGATTTTTCACCACATTGTATGATAACTGGTAAGAATAGTGTTGTTGTAGTTTTGCCCCAAACTTTTTTTTTTAAAGTATTGTTTATACCACACATGCTGTTGAGATGCGATTCTACCTCCTATTCTCTCCTCTCCTCTCTTTACCTCTGTAGCTTCCATGTCCTGGGGAATGCAGGTCTGTCCCTCCAGCAGGAATTCTACACCATTGAGAGGTTGGCTCAAGAAATCGCTGGCTCTGCCTTCGTCTCCCTCGACCATGTGCCTGACCACAGACTTCGCCCTATGATTCATATCCTTATTTGCTTTTGCTTCATTTCATTTACCTTTTTTTTTTCTTTTTTCTTTTTTTTTTTTTTTTTAATATAACAATGCTTCAGTCAGTAGTTTAGTGAGATACAGTACATATGTGTACAAGATCTTTTCATATGATTCATTTGGGATGGATCCTACTCTACATAAACGAAGCTTAGTTATTGCTTTATGTTAACATTGAATTTCCTTAACAAGTGTACGGGTGTTTTTGAGGCAGCTGGTGCAATCATGTCCTCAGGAGTACCACGACAGTCTGCTCTGCCCCCTGCTGGGCCCTCTGTTCGCTTACATGCAGCAGGTCAGGATGTCCACACTTCTCATTCTGTAAAACTTCATCCTTAATCTCACCATTAGATACACTTAATTCAGTCAGTCACAGTTGGTTTTTGTTGCCAAATCTCATGACCTCGCTTCTGCTTCATACTACAGAGACTCAACGTCAAGTGGCAGGTCATCAACCAGAGGACCTCAATAAAGTAAGTTATGGGATAGTGTATCCGTCTCTATTGTAACTTTAAAGCCTCTATTGAATATAGTTTAATTCTCTGAGGGTTCACCGTGTCAAAGCTCTAATTGGATATGTGGACTTACTGACAACCTGTTTATTGTGTGTTTTAGTGGCGAGGATGAGGAGGAGGTGGTGGGTCAGGAGAGCCAGGTGACGCAGGAGATGTTGGAGGAGCAGCTGGTGCGCCTGGTCACTAGGGAGGTGCTGGATCTTCTCTGTAAGTCTCAGCATCTCTAGTAACTTCTCCCATTTCAGTTTCCATACATGTGTGGCCAACATTTGTTGTCTTACAAAGAACCTGCAATATTTATTTCAAATGTGAATTATCCATAGTACAATAATGTTAAAGTTGTTTTCTGATAGCAATATAATGTCCCTGTCTACACCGACTGTAAATCGAGGTGTGAAGCAACGCTTAGGGCTTATTCCTTAATACTGCTAATGCACTTTAGTCATGTGGTAAGGTTGTGTCTCTGCCAGCTACACAAGCTAAAAATGGTTTCAGCCCACATTAGTGCGAAGTGCAAATACCAGCTATAATTCCTAGATAAAGCTACAACTTCACATTATTGTTGTAGATGAGACCGTCTTCCTTCCAGTTTGATGGGTCTTGGTGACTGACAATCTAATGCGTTAGTTTATCCTAAGAGACAGTTGGGGGAGTCCAAATTCAACAACTTACTGAATGTTGAAAAATGTTTTTTTTTTTTTTTAAGTACCTTTAATTGGATTGGACTTTATTGTGAGATTTCTCTGAAATGAATCTTGCATCACAAGGCGAGATCGGTTTCATGTACACGGAGAAACGAGAGTGTGGTTTTTATGACGTGTATTAAGAAGGTACTAAAAAATATGAGTAGTGTGATTTTCAGGATATAGCATACAACTGCCTGATCAGCTTTTCCCGGGTCGAGTTTTTATGGGGCCATAATACTTCTTCTCCTCTAGCTGTGAGCTGTATTTCCAGAAAAGTGCCTGAACATGCAGCAAATAAAGAGGAAGTAGAAGGTAAGAGCCAAATGAGAAAATTTGAATCAGTAGGTGGATTATGTTTGTTTTTTCTTCTGAGAAGCCTCTCATTGTTTTGCCTGAAATGTTCTTGCATAGAGGAAGACATGATGATGGAATCAGTGCAGACAGCGTCTCCGGCTCAGCCCACAGAGGAGCTGACTGAGCTGGGAAAATGCCTGATGAAACACGAGGTCAGTCTGAGATACATCGCAGAACATTTGGTAGAGTCACACATTAAATGTTGAAAAATAAACTTCTGTTTTTTCTTTGCCCAGAACATCTACATGTCCCTGTTGACCCTCTCCTTCACCTCACTGTCATGGAAGGACACCACCAACTGTCACCGAACTGCTTCCATGGTCTGTTGGACCCTTCTGCGGCAGGTAGTACACTCAATACTTAATACATAATCATTTTAAATCCTTTGCAAGAATAAGGCTTGCTATATTCTATATTTTTATTACTGTCCACAAATCCCCTGAAAAGACCTAAGCCAACAGTGCGTTAGTTCGTATGCATATGTTCATCATAATGAAGGAGCATCCATCATCCTTTTTAACAGTGTTTTTTTTATTATTATTATTATTATTATTATTAGTTTTATTATGAGTTTTATTGTCATTGGTGGTGATTATAATGGGGTTTGTTGAGAATATAAAAGTGGATGCATTTGTGATATTTGTGACCCACCCCATCAAATCAAACTTGATCTTCTCATGTATTTCCATGTAAACCTTTGCCACTCAAACCTTTCTTACCACTAATGCATTTGCATCCCTCTTTAAAGCACTGTTTTGCCTTTTCCATGTCAAGCTGTTCTAACTAATTGAATATCTAAATTGATACTCGGTCACCACCTGTGACCTGGAAGGTTGCTGTAAAAGTATCTTAAATTTCTGCATGTTTCTAAAGTTTTCCTCCAACATTCACTCTGTGTCTCTCCAGGTCGTAGGGGGTAATCTTCTTCCTGAGGCGGTCACGTGGTTCTATACCAGTGTTCTTAGGGGCCTTCAGATTCATGGGCAGCACGAAGTCTGCAACTCTACCCTCTCTCAGCTGGCCATGCTCATCTATGAAAACCTGGTGAGGCAAATGGAAATCATTTCTTCCAATGGATGCTCTTTATTTCTACCTTTTTGTTTCATTTATTTTTCCCTTTGAGAGTTACACTCTTCTCTTTGTCTCTTTTACTGCAAGTCCTAGTACTGCAAATAGCAATCAGCCAGACAATAAATCAATCAATCATAAACTAATATATTCCCATTCTTTTCTTGATTATTGTTCTGTCTGTCAGATTTTTGTTTTTTTTGTTTTAGGGATATAATATGTGCTCAAATTTGAGTTAATTCCTGAGAACTCATCTCTCTTTTAATCTCCTTGATTGTGTGTGCATCTGTCTGTCCCATCTGTCTTAGCGGCCTCGCTACATGGAGCTGAGAACAGTAATGACCCAGATCCCAAACATCAGTGCGGAGGCTCTGGACCAGTATGACCACAGGCTCATGGACCCCAATGCCCAGAAAGTTGGAGACAAAAAGAGAAAAGACCAGTTCAAGAAGCTCATTGCGGGAACTGTTGGGGTAATGTCACATTTAGCCACTGGAGGGCAATGTTTCTCTATTATATCACAATGCAGACAGACATCAGAAGTGACCAGAGACACTGGCCTTAATAGTCCACGTCAATACTCAGCACTGTGATTCGGGCTGTGTGGTAAATCTTCTGTGGTCGGCAGTGAAAGGAAAAAAAAAAAAAAAAGGGAAAGTGCAGCAGCTCAACAGGGCTGTGCAGTCTAATGAAATTCTTTCTGGTAGATCTGGGATAGCTCTGTTTAACTTCCCCTTTCTTTGTCCCCTGCCAACAGAAAGCTCTGTGCCAGCAGTTCAGGAAGGAGGTTCATATCCGGAATCTTCCATCGCTCTTTAAAAAGCCGAAGCCAGACAAGGATGTACAGAATAGTGAAGCATTGGGCCTGGCAGCTCTCTTCTCCCCAGAGAAAAACACTCTGTAGGAACATGCAGCGCTTCTAACGGACTCCGTACTGACTGAAGACAGGAGTTATGTGTACAAACCGGGGTTTCCCTCACCATCCTCCAGCTGGGGCAGTGTGGTGCTACCCAACATATCTGTCAACACTTTTTCCAATTAGTCATCTTTTATTTTTACCCATATTGTGCTGCAACACCACTCACACTGATATAGTAATATCTTCCCACAGGCGAGATTCACACAGAAGGTCCCTTTTTTAAATCCCATTTCACACTTCTGCTCCATTTCTTGTGCATACCTTTAAGGAGGTTGTAGGAAATATTTCAGATCAAAGAATGTTTTGTCTGTGTCAGATTTTGTGAAGGGGACGATCTAAATATAATCATTAATATTTGCTCTACAGCAGAAGCTCTGCTGAGCCATAAACAAACCTTGAAATAGGTAAATTCTGTGTTTTGTCATTTACTTTGGGCCTTTTTAAGGGGCAATATTTGCTAATGGCCCAGCATCATGTTCACTGAGCATGCCATAGACATAAAACTAGGGAATGAAACTGAGAGCCCAGCTGTGGTTCGATATTCACCCTAGAAATTGGCATCGAAAGATATCCACACAAGCACAGCCAGTATACTCAGTAGCTGCAGGAGTGGCCTGTTAGGAAGGACTGTGTGTGTGTGTGTGTGTGTGTGTGTGTGTGTGTGTGTGTGTGTGTGTGTGTGTGTGTGTGTGTGTGTGTGTGTGTGTGTGTGTGTGTGTGTGTGTTCTGGCTCGTATGGTTTATGCGAGGTGGAGACCTTTTGTACTTTAAAAAAAAAAAAATCTTAATTTCAGAGGATAGTGTTGGCAGATATGTTGTGTGAGCATGCTGCTGCTGCTGCTGTCAAGTCCTGGGTCGAAAAGAAAGGAAGACTTCTGGTACACATTTCTCTATTTACCGTAATTTCCTTTTGACTGGACGAGCTTGAATGCAGTTTCTGATTCTGAAGCATGTGCTAATGGTACCTCAGGTGCAACGCTCCCTATGATGGAGTGAAGATACTTTATTGAAACCAACCCTAAGAGAAAAAAAGCAGCTCGATTGTGTTTTCATGAATGGTTACCGTAGATTTAAGTGTGAACAACAGTTTTCTATTATGCAGATATTACTAAGTCATTGGGTAATGCAATGATGGTTTGCAGTTTTGCCAGATCTTCATATCAGCACAATTTACACGACAGTTAGGAATTATGTATTTAATGCAGATCACATATACTACAAATAATGCAGCCACATTTTGTGCCAAAACACTCACAGTAGACTTGACAAACGTGACCAGACAATTGTGTCTGAGAAGCAAAACCCAACAATGTAACTTTTGATTTAAAAAAAAAAAAAAAAAAAATGTTTAAAGGTGGACTCAACAACTAATGTGTAGCGTAATCCAAGTGTTTCTATTGTTTCCTAGCTATTCAGTTGGTGATGATATTCTGTTTGTCATGTGGTCTTTTTGTGTTTGTACTGGTATTGCCAAGATGAACCAGCACTACATTCCTTCATTGTTCAAGGGATTGTTTTTGAGAATAATTTGTTGGATGTATTTTGCTCTTATGGAGCTATCATTGTGGAGAAAGATTTGTTTTTTAAAACTATGTGTTGTGTATATTCAGACCAAGATAAATGTGAGTTATTTTGGCTTGGAGTGAGCCCCCTTTAAATGCACATAGATGGGTCTGCATTTCAGATGCTGGTTTGCTGAGAACAGGTTCACTATATACTCACCAGGGAATAGAAATATACATGAAATTAAATTTTTCCAGTGAACTGTTTTCCCTGTCTTTGTGATGATTGTTCACATGTGGCCATTTTTAATAATGCGTGTTCAACACTAAAATGTTCTGTACAAAGAAGAAAATAGGCTTTTTAAAAGTGTAGCGTGGTTTATATTTTGTTGTTTTTAAATAAAATTATAATTTGTCTAGAATTCATCTTTTGCTTTTCCACGTAGTATATAGATAAAAGTAGTTTAAATTTTATAAAAACATTATTCGATTGCTATATGTGGACATATTTGGGTCTTATTAACTATCATTTTTTATTTTGCATATGCATCATATGAAGAATTTTGCAAAATTACCAATATGGTGATATAGTTGTAAATATAAAACAACTGTAATATGTAAAATAATCTATATTTATTAGTATTATATCTGGTTCTTACTGTCCTTGAATCTTTACACTTATGTTTACACTAAAGTCTAAATAAAAATGTGTGTAAGGATACTGACAGATCTGCAGACATTTTTAGTGTTTCAAAATTGCAGTATTGCAGTATTTAAAAACAAATTGTGCAATGAACATATTTCCATCCTTAACACTAACACCAATGTATGTTATATAATATTGTTTGGACTATTTGTTTGTTTTCATTATTGTTACCCATCTGCATGGTGGCATTTTTTTCCCCTATGAGGTCATACTACCGCCAATAAAGATTTATAATAAATTGGATATCTATTATAAACAATAAAGATATTATTATAAAAAATATTCGCATATTTCAGTAGACTTTAATTTCTGGATCAAATAGTTCTATCCTGTATTTCTATATTAGTGCCTGGCATTAGTGATGAAAAACTATCATGATTTTGATTCATAGGTGTCCCAAACCTCAGTTTACTAATCACAAGAGTTTACCTTTTGAGGGGTACCCCTATACTATAACGTAGGGAATAAATTAATTTAAAATTAAATGAAATTAGTGAACGGGCGAATTCGGGGGCAAGTTCGGGTGCATATTCGCAAAAGCAATTTTGACAGAAACATCTGCCTGAGGAAAATCCGTTCGTACTCCGAGACGGTGGGGGGCGCTAAGGCGGTATTTGTTATTTGCCAACTGCCGTAAAATACTGTAATGAGCTGCGAAGAAGCACAACGAAGAAGAACGATGTCTAACCATGGCTGCGTAACGTTTAATGGTGGCATGGTATTATTTTGTTCTTATGAAAATATTGGGATTGAATAAATGAATGCCTGTAGGTTTGATATATTCATAGCCAACAGACACTAAAACTTTAAATGTCAGCAAGAAAACACGCCGGTTTATTAATGTGAACTGCAGCAGAGCAGCAGCTGGCTGTGGGACTCCTGCTGACAACAGAGGCGTTTAATAGAGGTACA
Organism: Seriola aureovittata; assembly: GCF_021018895.1. NCBI lineage: Eukaryota > Metazoa > Chordata > Actinopteri > Carangiformes > Carangidae > Seriola > Seriola aureovittata. The sequence goes on from NC_079377.1 coordinate 13,843,575, forward strand.
TTTATAGTTTGGTACAGGAAAAAACTGCAATTCCTTGTGACCTCGTACGTACATTTACTCAAGTACTGTCGCTACGTAAATACATTTTGTGGTATGTGTACTATTTCTAATTTATCTTACTTTATACTTCGACTGCTCTACATTTCAGAGGCTAATATACATATTTATCTCAAAAATATAGTTAGTTCACAAATCAAGAGTTTATGTACGAAATATATAACAACATCACAACAATTTGTACAATATGCTGCAATGTTATATACCCATAACTATACAAAGTATATTAGCTTCACTTAAACAAGGTGCAAAATTAAAATGCTGCTTGCATGTTGCATCAGTAATAATGATCCAATATCCTGCCAACGAGTATTTTTACTTAAAGTACTTAAATGTACCTAGAAGTACATTTAGCTTACTTCAGTAAAGTTCTGAATGTTATATATTTACTTGTAATTGAGTGAATTTATGGTGTGGCATTGCTGCTTTTACTAAAGTATATGATCTGATTACCCATGTGTCTTTGCAAAGCAGCTCAAGCTCTGTCAGGTTGCACAGGGATCTAATATCCATTTTTTAATTTTTAAATTGATTCACACCTTTATGTTTCGGGTAGTTATCCTGTTAGAAAACAAATATTTTCCAAAATATTATATATATATATATATATAAAACATTTTTTTACAAATTGCAACAGGTCTTTTTTCTCTATGTTTGCAGCATTTAATTGATCCTCTGACTTCTTCTACCACTGCCCTTATTTAATGTACTCTCAGTGCTATTTACATACAAGAAACCTGACATTCCCCCTTAAATTTCAGTGGTCAAAATATTCATGTCCATAAATGTCACATAGCTGTGCAGTATATTCTGTTGGATTTTTACTGCGATTAATGAATGAAGCCGAGTCCTGAATACTCAAACAGTAAAACCCAGAGTACTTTCAAATGGCAGCACCCTTATATCAAATGGAGATGTTAACCAGCTGAATTATATTGTTCATCAGGCTATGTTTTCCTGTGATTCTGAATGAATTGGCATTTGATATCTCTGGAAACTATACTTTCTACAAGAATTTCAAGCTTTAAAAGCTCAAACAGCTCAGCTGCAAAACATATTTGTAGAAGTTGGTGCTGCAGGGTAGAAGAGGTTTATTATAATATTTATATGCCCATGTGTACATTGAAAGAGAACTGAAACAATCATTGATAGTCAATTAATCAGTTAGACGGTCAACAGAAAATCATTCTGCGATCATTGTAAGAAGTGATTATAAAGTCATTCATGAAGCTAAATTGCTAAACGTGAGGTGAGACAGTAATTAACTGAGAAAGTAAACAACAGATTAATCGATTATTAAAATAATAATTAGTTGTGGCCCTACTATAATCATTCCTCCTGTTTGTGCTAATATTAAAGAAATGTTTTCCTACTGTGAAAACAAAACTAAAATTCTGCACCCACCTTCAGTATGCTGTGTCCCACCCACACTGCACAGTGTCTCAGGATTCTGGTTCACCAATGCTTTGAAGTACAACAGAGGAATGTCTTTTATGTTTGTTTTTAATGATGGGGGACTATGACAACGTCTCCAAATTTAAATACAAAAATACAAACTCTGCCTATGATTTCTTTCCATTAATACCAATTTTCCTTCATGTCTTCTAGGTTCCACTGCCCATCCAGCAGCACCATGCTCCTCCTGCGTTTCCGATCACTGCTCGCTGGCTCCTCTGATCAGTGTGACTCTTGATGAGATTTACGAAGAGACAATATTTGCAGTTTTAGTCCCTAACAAGAATGACTGAAAGCGGACCATTTTTCTTGATCATACATACAACCCTGCCTAAACCTGTAACCAGATGTCACTCTCTAAATGATAAATATTTTAATTCAGAGACTAACACTAGACAACGAATAAATTGTAGTTGTTAATATTTTCTGATGCTTTTCTGGAATTAAAAAATATTCTTCTCTGAGGCAATGGCATTTATTGTTAACATTTGTTTCACTGTAGGACAGAAATTCACAGCTTTGGAGGAATACTATAAAGATGATAAACTGGGAAAGAAAGAAAGAAAATCACTGCCTATGAAATGTATTCACCACTTTTTGGCATATTTGTTTTCAATGGCATTGCCTTTAATGTAAAATATCTACATCTACATATTTGCATGGATGGATCAGTGAATTCCTCATACATCTTTGTGAAACTGCTCTGACTCCGTCAAGTTGCATGGGGAGTAAATATTAGTATAATATAAAGTCCTGCCTCAGAATTTCAAATGGGTTAATGTCTGGACTCTCATATGGCTTTATGTTTGGGCAACTTGTCTTGTTCGAAAAACATTTTCCTAAATGGCAGTTGTACATCCTGTAGAAGGTCTTCCTCCACAATTGATGTATTTTGCTGTATTTATTTGATCCTGTACCCTCACAAGCCCTTTGGGCCTGCTGCAGTGAAGCATCCCCACAGCCCGACCTTGACTGGGACGGTGTGCTTTTGTTAATGTGCAGTGTTTGGTTTACACTAAAGTTGCAGGCTGGCTCAATGCAGCAGTAGTATTACAGCAGTGCTATTTGATAACCCTATTACAAGGGAAACTCAATGCTGTGTTGTCATAGCCTATCATTCCCCCAACTGATACTTTTCACTAGCCCTGTCATGGTTCAGAATATTCATTTGACTTTGCCAGGAAATGTATGAACCAGCACTTGGACCATGTAGATGGAGAAGTATTTAAAATAAAATCACTTGTCACACCTTGACTACACACAGGTGTCCTCCATTCAGCTTAATTATGTGACATTGAAAAAACAATTGGCAATGTAGGTTATTGTTTTGATATGTAAAGAGAGTGGAAACCTTTTTGTTTTGGATATTTTTTATAATTTTTAGAGCTAAATTTTAATGTTAAAGTATTTTTTGTGTGTGTTGATCAATGTGGGAAAATACAATTACATATTACAAATACTTAAAAATACTTTGTAAAAACAATAACAATTGGCTATTCTGTTGCTAATTTGTTATTATCTTTTCTTTGGTTCTGTAAATATTTTTTATGAATTATCAGCAGAATTAGGATGAATGTCAATCGTGCTGTATTAATTAATGATCAAATAAGGGTCACACCTGTGCTTGATGTTTTATCATATAAAAGGGTTATTGTTGTAGCCTGTGAGAGGTCACTGCAGCCGAAACAGTGCTTAATTTCTCTTTAAAAAAAATATTAAGCGTTAGTCTAATACCTCAGATTTGATGTACTTTACTTTTTAAGTGAGTTAACACACATTAGTTTGTTTTCCACCAGCAGCACCAGCTTCACGGCAGCTTAGCAACGTGGTTGCCGCGCAACACAGAAGTTTCTGGTCGGAGTGGTGATTTTCAGTTCGGACGTTTTAGTCAACAGATAGGAAACAGGTGTGTGTTTCTACTCAGCATAATTTACCCCGCTTTGCAGGTGAACTCGCCCAGAGACGAAACTCGGGACACTCCTTCACTACGTCGAAGCAACTTGTTGGGCTTAAGATGTTTGTCTTGCTGTGTATTTTCGTCTGTGCCTCGGCCACAACCACTGGACAAGTGATGACCGGTCAGCCTCGCAAAGTTCCAGTAAACAACACGAAGGTTTTGGCGGCAGCACGATTTGCTGTGGTTGAATTCAACAGAGACAACGCAGAAGACCAGCTTGCCTACAGAATTGTGAACATAACATCGGCCAAAATTCAGGTAAGACTCCATATTGGAGTCATATAGCTAAGCATCATACATTTTCAACCATAAACGGTGCCTATAATATGTCCTATTTCTTGTAGGTGGTCGCGGGAATAAACTACATCTTGGAAGTGCAGCTGGGACGTACAGTGTGCAAGAAAAGTGACACAGCTGACAGTGAACCATGTGATTTACAATCCGATTCCAAGGCAAGTTCAACGTTTTAGGTGGTGCACAGCACATACTAAGTGAAAAAGGGCACCTAAAAGTCTCGGAGTTGTGCACCTTACTTCTCTGTCTCTGCATTTTGTCAATGTGTAAATATGTTAAAAGGATTCGCTAATTTGCTATTAATTTCAGGAACTTCAGTGCAACTTCATCGTTACAGAAATTCCTTGGGAAGATTCACGTGTACTTACTAAAAAGAAGTGTCACCTACATAATAATGCATGATATACTGATGTAGTCCTGCTGATGGTGCTGCTAAGTAAACAATTATAACTGAGCTGTGTTTTTAGTTTGTGTTCATCTCCAATTTCAGACGTGGTGCTTCTTGGTACAATGTGCACACCCTGAATTTATAATGGCATGTTCATAAACCAGTGATTTTCATTGGCTCACAGATCTGCCACTTGTTCTAACACTGAGTTGAATAAGTTCAGTGACCTGCACTCACTCTGCATTGTATAGGGCGAAAAATGGCATAATTATTCCAGTGAGTGACCAGGACAGCTTTACTGTGCCTCATCTCTCAGTGTGTGTCCTGGCAGCTGTAAGGCTCTGGTTGCGTGTCAAGCTTGGTCAGACACATGGCTGCTAAACGGAGACGAGGCTACACCTCTCTACTCTACAACCACAGTCTCCAGAAGGGCTCTGTATGGAGGATTACAGGCATTTTCAGATTACTGCTCAGCAAGACTGAACGGTCTGCTGCTCTGACCCCCTTTTTAACAGGGGGAAATAAACAGCTCACTGATGATGTGCCAATAAAGACATGCAGCATAGGGGGAAATTGTCAACGGGTGTAGTTTGTTTGGGGCTGTGGTGTCTGCGGCTATCCGATTTAGTACAATTACTGGGGTGTTGCCTGTTTCAGCCACATTTTGATGTAACTCCTTCGAGAGAATGAATAAAGTCAGATTGGTGACTGATAAAATGTGTCTTCAATGATGGAATAAGAGATATTGCTAAGTGGTGTGCAGGCAAAAGAGTATGCATCTGTTTGGCTTTGATTACAGTAAACAGACAAATGGATAAGCGGTACACACACACACACCCTGCCCATAATGTCTCTAATCATGGATGTCTTAATCAAACTGAGCAAAACATAAAGAATTGGCTGGCACTGTGGATTAGGTAGCAGGGGTTAGGAATGTGGGGGAAGGGGGATACTCCTTAATGTGGGATGACTAACATCGACAGTCCGGTGCCAGGAGTATGCCCTGTCCATCTGCCATTCCACTCACCCACCCACCCACTGACACACTAACAGGTGCGTGCATGCAGATACACGTGTGTTTTCTGTGCACACGCTCAAATACTCCACCCTGCACTCTGGCCCTACCCCTGTCCTCACTTAGCCTGGGCAGCAGATGGTGAGGGGTAAGGCTTGTAGCCCCCCTCCCCACTCCAAGCCACCAGCCCATCACCCCCTATTTTTTTCCCCCACGAACACCACCCCACCCCTCTTTGTGTTGTTGAAGAGCCTGAGTGTTGAAAGGCGAGCCCCAGCTTGTCTCTTCCCCCCCCCCCCCCCACAAATCCTTGGCTGACTGCCATTGGCGGGACTCAGTCAGGTGTCCTAATGCTTCAGTTAGGGGAGGAAACGCTGGTTAATCTGCCCATCGCGTGCCACCGGCCATGGCCTGGCCTCTTTGTGTCTGGCACCCCTCTGATCAGTCCCTCCACCCCTTCATCTGTCTTTCCCCCTTCTCTTCCAACCCAGTTTCCCTACCCCAAGACAGTGTCATCCTTTCTTAAAGATCAACCCCTCTTCCTTTTCGGGATGTATGTTAACTATATTCTATATTGGACAAATCCAATTGTTTTGACAGTTGTCCTCCATCATTGTTGATGGATCTGACTATTTTATTGTCCTGTTCAGTCATTAAACCCTTCTTCAGTTTGTGCTGACTCAGCATACTAGCAAATGCACTGTATAGGAAAAATGTTGCAAGTGATTATTACACTATTCTTCTTTATAACTTCTCTGCTGCCTCTCACCTACAGTACCTAGTCAAGCTAAGATGTATAACTCCAACCATTACTGCATTGTACTGCTCATCTTCCTCGTGCCCACGGCTCTCTTTGTCAACCCTAAGTTAGAGTACATCACAGCAAAATAATGTAGGGCAATTGTTATATCAAAGTTGCTTCTAATGGAATACTGAAGTGATTAGTTAATACAAATTGCTGTACTGTATTGTTTGTACCGTAAGAATGGACTGAAATCCATAATTTTTAAATGTGTCATCTCTTGTGTATCTTCATCATCATTTCTAATTTTTTCACAGTCTTCTCTCAGTCTTTAATGCACTTTCACCTACCTCATTATACAGAGCCAGCATCACCTCAAAGTACTGGAAGGTGCACTGCTCTGATTAGGATGAATGATGCTTAGATGCTACTTGGAGGATGTTGATATGGTGAGGTTGCGTAACCAGAGTGGGGTCATTACCATCTGACCCCTGCTGACCTTCTTTTTCATTGACCCCTGGGTTTGGTCACTGCTTCAGAGCACAGGCAGGAGTATAAGGTCAGAGTTGAAAGTATCCTCAGCTGTGCTGTCATGGAAACAGCAGCATTTGCTCTTCTTATCGTTAGTTTTATTCTAAGGATAATGGGCCACTTAAAACCATATTTTCATTTGCTGTTATTTTGTCTCACCTTTTGAAGGTTTTCCTTTTTAAAGCACTCAGAGGGCATGTTTCTATGTAGCTACTGAATAATATAAGATATTAATCTTTTGTGGACTGATATTGGAAAATATTGAAATAAAGTTGTACGTAATGGCTCCTATTGTGGTACTGATGCCTCCTGGTTTGTTTTGAAGATAATGTGGGTGCAAATTGTTTTGAATTGTTAGTTACATTTTACCGATTAGTTCTTCGTGTTTTACCTGCTCTTTTTGTATTTGACATGCTGTATTGGGGTTTCCATCACATTTTATGTGCAGCAAAGCATAGATCCCCCTTCTTCAGTGTTGTGACCAAAGCTTCAGAGTCCGCCATTGTGGTCAATCGAAACACACCCGTGGTTTGTTTTTGCACTTCCTGTTTGTGACCGTTGTGAAGGGTTTCCTTGCAATCAGTGCTGCGGCAGGGGGAGGGGGGGGATCAATACTTTCAATGTAACGTGTGGCCAATGGAATAAGGGAGTGATTTATGTAGGAATGGCTGCTCCCCGAATCAGATGGGATTTGTGTTTGGTGGCCGGATGAGTGGAGGGGAGGAGGGGTGGTGGCAAAGCGACCCAGAGCAAGAAGAACTATAAAAGGTTAAAAAAAAAAAAAAAAAAAAGTGTGCTTCGGTGCTGTTGGTCATGGCACCACTCCTCTCCTCTTCCCGCTGTCCTCTCTTCTCTTTTCATCTCTCAAACACACCATGCTCTCTGACTGTCCCGCTTAATCTTAGTGCTGTAGTATTATGAGACTAAAGACCGACGACACACACACACACACACATACACACACACACACACACACACACACACACACACACACACACACACACACACACACACACACACACCAGGAGTTTAGCAGGTTGTGGACCACCAGCCAGAAACAGCATATGTCCCTCTCCTCTCCAGATTAATGAGAGCATGTTAATATTACCATACAGTCAGAGAGGAGGGGATAGGGGCAAGGGGTAGGGAGGGGTGGGAGATGAAAGGTAGAGGGAGAGTGTAAGAGCCTTGCAGACAGACTAAGATTCAGAGGGAAGCACGAGGCGAGAGGAATGAGAGCAAGTCTGCGAGAGAAGGAGGGAAAGAGCAAGTCTTGGAAAGAGACAGAAAGATGGAAGTGTGGAGGCGGGAAAGAGCGAGAGAAGCGAGGACATAACAACCATAGAAAAATGTGTGTGTGTGTGTGTTTGCTTTATTGCAGTGGCCCCACCTACCCCTCCATCCTGTTAAGGAGGCACAGTCCTAAGGAGGAGGGGTAGGATCCCCTCCCTCAGCCACCGACACACACACACACATACACTCTCTCTCTCTGGCTCATACACACACTGTGCTCCGTGAGGGAGCAGTCGCTGAAGAGCTCTGGATAGACCATGCAAGGTTCTGCAGGTGTCCCACCCTTCTCTCATCACATTGATGCTTTAGAAGGTACTATTTCAATTTGTTTCTTTCTCCTTTCTGCCACTCATCCAAATTCTTCTTCAGTTTTGTTTGGTTTGCGCTTTCTCCTTCTTTGCTTGAAGATTTCCCCTCTTCATGTGTTAGAGTAATCTGTGAGCCTCTGCTGCTAATGTGAATGTGTTTGTGTGAGACTGCATGTGCGTTTGTGTGACACTGAATGCATGCTTGTATGGTTGTTTACAAGCTCTACTGTGGCCGCAGGTCTGCCAACTTTAGCAGAGTGGATTCTATTAGCTACATGTGTTTCAGCTCGATTTGATTTTATTATCCTGTAATGCCTTTTTTAAAACTATTTTTGTAGGGGTCATGGCTTTGGCTGCTTGTTGCATTATTTAGTCTGGCATTTTATTATTTTTATTGGTGTTCAACTCTTAAGGGTAGAGGGAGACAAAGCGCATTATGTATGCCCTGTGTACACCCTCTATATGCGTATTCATGATGTTTGGGTAGCGGCTTTCAGTCAAATCAACTGTAGTAGAAATAGATGGCATCATCTTTGATATAATTTTGTTTTTTTTGGATGCAATAGTGATGATGGTGGGTGTGAAAGAGTTGGAGATGTGCGAACTGTGAATTTTGGGAGTTGTTTTTAGTCTTGTAAAGGTTTTCATATTGCACAAGATTCTTTGAACTGTAACACACACAAAAAAAAACTACTAGTCAGATGAGTTTTTTTCTTTTCTTTATAAAAAGTAGATTTGTGTGTCACACAAACTCTCAGTTCATCAAAAGCAAAGCAGATGATATGTTTTATTATCGAAATAAGGGAGATGGTGCATTTGTGTGTGTGTGTCTACGTCTGTGAGAGAGAGAGCACATGTCTTGCATGTAACGTGCTGTATTGGCGAACACCCAATACACCCCTTTTCTGCTCACACTAGAGAGGGAGGTACAGTGTAAAGCAGCACTCCTCTAATATATCGATAACAATATTCACTAAGGACATTTTATTTCTTTATGCAACACAATCTTAAGTTCTATATTAACTATAATTCTACATTTTAACATATCTTCCACGTTATTTGAAATACTGAGTTTCAGCATGATTTTACTGGGATGACTAAGCTAAAATGTTCTTATTGTTTTTCTGGGGTTTAGTCTAACCGAGAATTTCTTAACTGAATTAGATATCTGGCTCACTTTTGCTAGTTTTGTGTTTTTTCGTGGCACAATTATAACCATACTCAGCAAATATTGCATAAAGCATATTTTTCACAATGCTGAAGTTTTCAGGACAGCCCCACTCGTATTTGTCCAGGTCTTTACATCCTTGTTTGGAAATCAAGCTGGTGACCATTTGTTCAAACAAACCTGACGAATAACCTCCAAATTCATTCTGCAAATCTGTACCTTCCACAATATGTCCCCCTCATCCCTTTCTTCTGCTCATCCTTTAGGTTAAAGCAGCGTTTTCTCCCCCTTTTTTAGGCTTGTATTGACCTGTTAATAGTATTATCCACAGAGCGTGTGGCAGGGCCAGGGTCACATCCCTCTAGGGTTTGGATGGTCAGCCCTTTGGCCACAGTTTGGTCAGAGAGCGACCAATAGGACCTAAGCTGTGGTCATCTTTCAATCTAGCGCCTTTCACAGCAGAGGTCACGCGAGTCAAAGGGTAATAAGTTTAACCCCTCGAGGGGTGAGAAGTCAGAGGTCACAAACAAGGCTATAGGGAGAAGGTTTGCATCATCAATCAGTGGCACTCCTGGTTATATCTATGCATATCGATGACACATACTCGTTTCTGCCAATCTCATTTGCATGACTCGCCAAGCACAAAGGGCAGCGATTATAGTCATACAAGTGTGAACGAAAGTAAGTTTTTAAGTAATGTTTAGCTCATATAATTTTACTTTTTTTTTTTTACCCTTTCTTTGTGTAATTTTAACCCTCGTCTTCATTAATGCCATCCACTTTTACAAATGATAATGCTGCTCATTCAATCTCCCCAAAAAATTCTTAAGAAGAAAATATATTATCTTTGCAGCAATCAGGTGTTGTGATGTATTTTTATTACTGCCTCAAATGTTTATACCAAAAATTACAATGAGACAATAGACTGCTTTTTCCATCATTCAACTAAATTAAACCACTAACCAATTCATCCAGCATGTTAACTGGTTATCTGTTTTGCTACACCTTTAATACGATGCTGCATTGAACAGAAACCACTAAAAACAAGGTCTATATCAATATTTTGGTCTGTTTTTCTTGTTGGGGAAAACAGTAATAACTGTTGGTGATGGCTTTATGTAAATGATGATACATTCATCTGAAAGGGTGTGGCCTTTTTAGTGCATATCCACAATTTTCTGCCAGTGTACATCGTCAGGGGCTTACGGGTATCCTTTTAAATACATGTAATTATACAGCCTTCAAAGGGGATTTTATTAAAATAATGTCCCACAATGTTAGTATGACATTTTCTTAAATTCTGCTGCAGATGAGCAAGTGTAACCCTCATTGTAAATCTGAAATGGTGCTGTGCTGATGTTTCCTCTCCCTGGCTGATGTTAGCGATGTGTCAGCATTAAGCTAGGCCTGCCTGCTAGGCTGCTTGGGCCGTGGTGGCGACCAGCCCAGTCTGGCCAAAAGCCAGACCAGACATGTCTTGGCACCAGACAACAGAGATGTGACGAGATCAAGGATTGAGGGAAATAGGTTCATACTGTATGCAGTATTGTTGATCCATGTTATCGACAAAGTATAACAATCTGTATGTTATTCACATTTCTTAAGGATTATGATGATTAAAGATTTTTCCCTTTTCTCTGTTTGATTCAACAGTGTACCATGATGGGAGAAAGACATAATAGACGAGATCACGGGACGAAAAAAGACCATGCGACAAAGATCCCAGGTCGGTCTCCAAACCAAAATGTCGCAGTTAACATGGTATGGTCCTTCTCCAAATGAGCCACCATGATGGGCCTGATGTGTATTACTTTAAGGGAGGCTCCACATGCACATTACATGTATGGGTTGTGGTGCAAATATGTTGAGCACACAATAGGATGTGTGCATGCCATTAAGTGTGTGAATAAGAGAGATGTACATGTTGCTCAGTCAGCTATTGCACAGACAGAGACCATCAATCACAAATGCACGGTGAGCCGCATTGCTCTTTTGCTGGTCCCTCAAGTCCTTTCTCTGGCCTGGAATTACACAGCACTTGCAGCACTGCATTTTTCTGGACTTTGCCTTAACCCTGCACCGTAACTCATGCAACACATTTGTGCGGTGCCATGTCTTTTTAAACTATGACAAGAGGTTGAATTTTATAGTGTAACTGAGCCTTGTATACACAAGTCAAACACAAATGATTTCCCCTGTTTCTATCAGGTTTTGATTCTCTAGTTGAACTAATATCAGCACAAAGTGAGGTCTGTAATGTTTGTGGCTTTCATGCTGTTTAAAATAAGTTAAATGTACACTGAGGGACAGACTGCTTCTTGCATTTGCAATAACATCAGCCCTCAGTACATACATTTCTGTATGTACTGTAAGCAGTATAAGTACAACATGTGTTACTGTAGGTGCCTCCCTCACTGTACCTACTGCATGACGTTATTAGGCTCACGCAGATGCTTCTACACGCCTGCTTGGCATCTTGTTTCCCTGCATGTACCTGATGTCAGCTGTTAAAGAGCTCTGCATGTGCCTCATCCTCATATGAACCACCTGCGTCTTTTGTCCTTATGTTTGACCACTATCATTAATGTGCAAACTCTTCTTTTGCCTCATGTTTTTGTCTTTTACCACTGGTATAACTATTTTATGTTCCGTTACATCTTATTTAAAAAATTCCCTCATTTGCTGTTTTGAATTATTTTAGACTGAAAACTAAACTTTTAACAACATATGTCATTAAACTATGCAAGGATGCCATCAAATTATCCATAGCTCTATGGTATGGGCAGAAGCCAGGTGTATTTGAGGGATGAGTGTAAAGACCTTGGGTTTTGGATAAGAGATGAGGTTGAGCGTGCTGAGGGCTCTATGCATTTTGCAATACTGACGAGGGTTTTGGAGAGCGCGTGTGATAAGCAGCAGGTGGACTGGTTATTGTTGTGATAAGAGCTGGTGATCGATCATGTGGTCAAGGTCTTGTCTTTCAGACATAGTTTGATCAGCTGAAAGTTTCACTTCACATTTATCTCCTGAACTGCAGCAGTAGCCAACTACTTACATGTGGAAAAAAGCACACCATACACCAGTACTTAACTAGATTAAAAACGTATCCGCCTTCCTAAAACTATTAATTTATAGGTTCAGTATATTCTCTCTCTGCTAAGTGTGGACGCAATCTTTTGATTCTACTTTGTCCCCTCAAAATGTGTAGAATAATAGGATAGAAAAACATTTATCAGAGGAATTCAGTGTTTAACTGTATTGTGCAGGGGGAAGAAGTATCAGTTAAGACACTTTTTTCCAGATTAATGTAGAAAGAAACCTGCCTTCTGATGGGGTCTTAATGAAGTGATGTGGTGCCCATGTTGTGAAGATATGCTCTTTGTAAAGGTCACATATTACTGCTCGCTATGTTGTGATGCGGCCAATAAAACAGCCAATAACTGACCCTGTGAAACATGCACTAATGAGAATGTTTTGTCAAGGGTTTTATCCTCGGGATTGAAAACATGCCTTTTTAAAGTAATAAAAATAATCCTTCAGCCTCATTCATGAAACTGTGAAACTACAAACCTCATTAATGGCTTTACCTTTAACCCGTAATTGAATAGTTACTAAAAAACAGACTTGTTAAGCAAATTTAAGATTAGATATGAAGTTCCTTCTGCCTATGTTGGGGACTGCAGGTTTAAAAATATACATCCTCGTAGCCTGAGGGGAGCCATGTGCTCACATTGTTAACACCGTCATAGACACAGTAGGTAACACACACAATGATGCAGTATATGTTACCACACTAATAAAACTATGGTGTTTTTTCTTCAGCTCTGAGAGAAGCAGAGAAGACTTAACATCAGAGGAACATGTTTTTATGGTCCATTCCTAAACATGACTCAACATTTTACAAAGCAATGCCTTTTACGTACAGGGAAATCTCAAAATTGTTCAAGTTTACAAGGCAAGTTCATTTTAAAGATATCTGTGATTTAATATTACATCATGACTATGTATTTTTGAGTCAAAAATAATCATACCACGGTAACTGATTTACATTTACGTTTAAATCGGAACTGGTTCATAAATGAAGCTCATGTTTAAGAGCAGAGGGTCCATAATTCTTTTGAGGAGATGCCTTAACATTAGTTCTTCTTGGAAGATTTGGAAAAAATGAGTTGCTGTTTTATGTAAGATTGGGTGATACTGTATCTAGGTAAGGAGAAAAGTTGATAAGATGGCGGGGCCGGTGCCATTTGTTAAATCAAGGTGAAGAACAGGGACCTTGAAATGACCAGAGACCTATAACAGAATGCTCCCCGGGAAAAGGCCAGTCCTCCAATGGACCACAATCGACTCCACACTCATTTACATGAGACATAAATTCACATTTAAATGGTAGAAAATTGCTCGGGTGGCTGATACACTGGGGCATATGAAATTATAATTGTAGTCAGCCGCATATATGTGTGTGTATGTGGGTGATATAAGATTGAGGAGATGTGTGGAGGAATTATGTGTCCAATAACTGAGATGGGATGTAAATATGGTCAGGACAGTCACTAGTCTGATGTGCCATCGGCCCATTTCATCTGGGACTGCAGTGCAGGGGCTAAATGGCAGCCAGTCCGCACAGTGAACAACTGGCAAATTAAAACTGGTCTCCACAGTCTTACACTAAGTGTTTTATGTGAAATTAAGTATTTAGTCTAAATGGAGTGTTTGCCTGCCAGCAGATCATTTTTGTATAGGTAAGATAAGTAGGGCTGCAACTAACAGTTATTTTGCTATTGATTAATCTGAAGATTACTTTCTCATTTAATCGCTTTGTCTATAAAATGTCAGGGCAGCAGTTCAAAACCCAGATATTTAGTTTACAGTGATATAAAACACAGAAGCAGCTAATCTTAACATTGAAGAGGCTGGGACAAGAGACTATTTGATGTTTTTGAAAAAAAAAAAAAAAAAAAAATTTACTGATTATCCAAATAGAATTTTATGTTGATCAATTTAATCAACCAATCATTGCAGCTGTGTAGTAATCGTGGTGAATAAAAACACAGTTAAACAAATGACCACAGACAACAACCACTGAGGGAAATTTATCACAAGATGAATCACTGACGCAATGATAAAATGTGTAGTTTTATATAATACACATTCTACCTGTTTTTATGTGCATGATTTATTGTCCTTGTATTTGACATGGCATAAATGGCTGCGCAGTAGATGAAACTACCCTCAGATTCTGTGCAGCTTGTACTGTTGCAGGTTGATTTTTATTTTTTTTTTTTAAATACTCTTTCAATCTACCAAAGACCTCATTGTGCCCCTTCCTCATCCTACTATCCCTCTTTCCCTCCTTTTCTTCATGCAGTTTTTTTCTTTCACCTCTACAGTAGGGTTTCTCTAATGGAAAGACCGGGACAAATACACATGTCACATCAGTTCATGGAGATCCCAATTGTTTTTAGCCAATGTGCACCTCAGAGGTCTATGGGTTGCCTTCGTTTCTCAGCATGGCTTTGTATACCCAAATGCAACCCCACATCATTTCACACAACTCATGCACACCATGCTGCACATGCACTCACATTTATGGACTCATATTTTGTACATCTCCATTTCTCTGTATACATTCTCACACACAGCAGTGTTTTCTATCTGAATGTCACCACATGTCATTCAGTCCAAACCGGACCATCAACAAACACTACAATATGGCTCACCAGGAGGCCCCTTACAGACCTGTTTCATAATTTGGGCTGCTCTGTCCATTGTATCGGCCTCCTTTGATAAATTTACCTCCAACTGATACAATGCGTCAGTCTTTTTGTTAGAGGAAGACAATTGCTCGTACAGTGAAGGTCCAGGGCCTTAATGAAGTGCTAAAGCACACACATTGGCTGCAGGGCAGAAAGGTCGTTTTTTGCTCTTAACATTAGATGACAGCTAACGGAGCAGACAACACTGTGAAGAGATGGAGACTAAAGTTTATATGGTGATATCATTATTTTATTGTTCAGTGCTTTATGTGGAAGTCAGCAAAGCGTAAAATGAATTTCTTCAAAACTGAATTCAGAATAGCCATTGATGAGTCACAGTGAGAGACTAACTGAAGAAAACAATGACTTGTGGTCTGAATAGGTTGTGAGTGTTAGACCAGAAATGTGCAGCAGGAGCTTGACCTTCCCAGCATAAGGCTCAACCGCCATGTTATCTCCAGACCTAAAAAAAAACAAAAAAACATAAATGGTCATATATGGGGGACGAGTAGCATTATTTTCAAAATCAAAACTTTAAAGATATATATTTTTTCCTTAATTTGAAAGGACTTATTTGTCGTAATTTATTCTAAGTAAAGCAAAGACTCTATTCAGGACTCACCCAGTATCCACCTGGATTGACCATTTCTTCCCTCTCAGTCTTTTCTCACTCCCCTCTTACTGCAGTTAGCGCTGTTTTGCTCTTTATTTTAAAGTTTAACTGTACATCAGGGCTAGTAGATGCCCAAGACCCAAGCTACACTTATTAAATAAAAACACTCACAGCAACTTCCATTAAAGTCTTCAAAGAAACCCGTAGTGCATTTACCTTGCACGTTTCCTTTTGAAAACCAAATCATGTGGATTACAAGCGCAGCTATTGTTGGCAAAGCATTTAACCTGGACAGCCTGAAAATGTTTGACTGAAAACTTATCCTTTACTGAAGTATGATTTTGAATTTGGGGACTTGATACCAGATGAGAAAAATTATCTGTGTTTTCCCTTTAATAGCAGTATTGAATGATTTTTATGCTAAACTGTTGAGGGACAGGTTGGGGGGGCCTCATGATGTTGGGACAGATGGCATTTAGCTCTAGCTGTGCTGAGCTCAGTGGGACCCGAAGCTTAAGAGGTTAGGCCTGTCAAAACCACTCTGTTCATTCACTGCCTAACAAAGTGTGGACTGTCAGCCTGTTCCGTTTAATAAACTTAAGATTTTTCTTTTGTCAACGCCTGAGCAACACTTTGCAACTCGATGACCTGAATATCCCAATATGCATCCAGGCTCAATGGAAAAGATGGCACCTCTGGCGAAAGATTTTCCAAAATGTGTGGACATATGTCTGGTTTGGTCAGTTAAATTCCAATAGCTGATGGTGTTTTGTTAATTAAACATAATAAGGGTCTAGAGGCTTTTTCAGCAAGATGTGTGCACCGCCATGATGAGTTTGTGGACATATTACATGTCAAATTATTTGTTTGTTAAAACCCAGCATGAAATCACTGTGTAAAAATGAGGATGAAAGGCTGTTCAATATCATGCGTATCTCATATTTTTGATACACCACTTCAACAGTTCTCAGCATAAATATGACATTAATGTTTTGCCATTTTAGCCTTTATTATATAGTTTACAGTGCAGATGTAGGCAGGATACATTGGGTGAGAAGGGGGATGAAATGGAACAAAGGTTGAAATGTCGAATCGTATTGTATGAGTCACTAGGGCACCAAGATGCCCCATATTCTGTATTTTTCTGCAACTTTGAATCAAGTTCACAAAATGTAAAATTATTCAAAGCATCATACTTCACCACAAGAGGGAGACATACTGTAACATGCGGAGATTCTTCACCCTACTGTGCATTGCCCACACAGGACTACACTGTAAATCTGCGCTCAAAAGGCCTGAACCACAGCAGAGACTATGTTGGTCAGAATATCCTCAGCTGCCATGTGGTCTTGGAGAACTGTCAAGTAAATATGTTTAATTTTGTCATTTCGTCCTTCTCTCTCCCCCCCATCTCTCAATTTGTTTCAGTGCTTGTTGGGGTCAAAGGCTGAAGGCTGGTGAGTAGTGACCTGAGTGAGAGGCCGGGGTGACATCTGACCTCTAACTGGGTGTGCGGCTGACCCTAGAGGATACAGCTCAACAATGGGAGGCACGTGCCTTGGCCTTGTCACCATGGTAACACAAGACCTTTAGGAACGGTGGGGGTGGGGGGGGCAGGGTCAAAGCTTGGTCTTTATCCTGATCTGTGTTAACCATCTGCTGCCAATTGACTCTTATAGATATAACACATACCCACCACAGAACAGTGTGTGTGTGTGTGTGTGTGTGTGTGTGTGTGTGTGTGTGTGTGTGTGTGTGTGTGTGTGTGTGTGTGTGTGTGTGTGTGTGTGTGTGTGTGTGTGTGTGTGTGTGTGTGTGTGTGTGTGTGTAAGTGTAAGACACACAGCATGAGTGAGGAATCTCTGGGCTGACTGGGTAATCTCTGCAGGCAACTGTGATGGTGCTTTATATTCTCACAATCACCTGGAGAGATTCTGCAGTTTGTCTAACATGCCTTAGACAAAACATAACATAAACCCTTAAACTGTGTATTTATCTCATCTCCATTTTCTGTATCACAAACTATACAAATTTTTCATCTTGATGTTTTCTGCAACATGTTAGGAGGAGACGCAGTTGTTTACCAAAGGTTGGCTCAAAACGGTCTGCCTACCTGAAACAATGATCAAAGAGGATTTCACACTGTGGCTTAAGGTAATGATCACTGCACAAGAGAAGAAATGTTGCCATGTGACAGTTTTGCTTAATCTTTCTATGCCTGAGTGTTACAAGTCAAAACAGTTAGTGATTGGTTAAAAGAAGAAAAGGGGAAGATTATTGAATTACAGTCCTGAATAAGGGCCAACAGGTGCAGTCCACCTGGAAGAAAACGTGTTTCACACTTTATACTTTGCCTCTTTGATGCTGTGCAAGCTGCACACTCACTACCACCCTGATCCTGCAACCATCCTGCCACCCCCCACCACTCAGCAAAAATTTTTTATATATATATATATATATATATATATATATATATATATATATATGTGTGTGTGTACACACGAAAATGTTACTCACCAGATTCGGTGTAATGTAATATTTGGCACATAGGCATTTTGTTCCTCATTAGCACTACCAATCCTCCTGTCTCTTGCCTGAGTCCTTTCTCCACTCTTACCCCTCCTCCACCTCTGATTTTCCTACCTCATCCCCTTCTCCTTGTGTTCTGCTGTGTTTTGGTGAAATCTCAGCTGGCAACTGTGAGTCGTTCACTAGCTGCTCTCACAATGGCCTCTGGGATTATGCTAAACACAGCGCCTCGGCTGCTCTCCCCATCGACCAGCGTCAGCGACGCCCTTTGGAGCACACAGGAAAGAGATGGAGGGCTCTCAATGAAGATGTCACTGCAATTACACAAGCGCATTTCACAGACACCCTCTCTGTCTGCTCTTCCTCCTCTCGTATCCCCCTTCCCCACTTTTTAAAATTTCTTTTCGACAGTCTTTTGAAGTGCAGCCTCATCTCTTGCAGCTCTTTCATAATGCATGCCCATTTTGAATTTGCATGAATTCACTTTCCAGATGCTTCTGCTGCCATCTTGACTTACAATGATGTGTACTGTACAGTACTGGCTATTGTATCATGGTAGTATGAAAAGAATAATAATGGCTTTTTATGAGTTTGAGTTATTTTTGCATCATTCCTCTCACCTTTAGGAGATATTGCAGAGGGACCGAAATGTTCTATAACCTATTCGGCGTTTATTGCCCCTGCAGTGATGTTGGGGTGAAGAAGAGCTTTCTGATGTGGATGATACTGCATCAGGAACTGATTGGCTGATGCTCAATAGCCAACAGTACCTGATGCATTGCCTTCAGCATCGAAAGAAACGTCAAAGTACTGGCTCTGAAAAATGTGCTTCACTAGTGTATTAAGTATACAAGTTTTAAATTTGTATTTTTGATTCTAGGGCTGTTAAACAGTAATAATAAATAGATTCTCATCAATCACTTTACACACTTGCAACATGGTTACTGAATGTGTGTGTGTATGTGTGCATGAATGTTAGTCACCATTGTGACCTGGGGGATTAGGTCATAATGATCATAGAGATGTTGTGAAACTCAAAGCAGCACTAAAGTTAAGCTACAGTCCAATCTATCACTCTGACATTTAAAAGTATGTTCATGCTATCTGGTGTCTTATGTTCCTCCCTTGTTCACTTAAGTCCCAATGGGACACCAGGGTCATTTGAGGTCATATGTAAGTGCGTTTTTCTTTCTTAAAGTATTTCTGCAGAGATGTCCAGTTGTACTGTATCAGTTAGACCGGTGCGTTTGTGACATCAATGTGAGAAGGATCATATGCTTTGACTTCAGTAAAACTGGTGCGGAGACTTTCTCACACCTAGAGATGCACCCAGGAGACACACCCACCTCAGCCTCGCCTTGATTTGCAGGCATGGCTGTCTAATTTGGTTCCACAGAGAAATAGGACCAAGGGGAACATTCGCTCATCATCTCTTTGATTAGTCTTGGATAAAATCCTCTATTAATCTCTAAAAACGGTTTCAAAATGTCTTTGATTCATCAACTGCTTTATCTAAATGTTTCTGCCTTTATTGTTCATCTGTTGAATAGCTTGCCAAGTAAAATAAACTTTTAGTGAAGAGTCACGCCTTTTGCACACTTATTTTGTGGGTTACCCATGTTTGTACGGTTATTTACTTGCATATTCTATAGTTTATTCCTATTCCATATTTTGTATTGATTCATTAAGTCATCATGTGAACAGACATGAATATCACTACAGTGCAGGACCAGAACTCGGCCCTCAAATTCCCAGTTGTAATGTGTTTAACCTGGTAAACTCATTCTGATTACACAGAATTAAATACTGACATTTAAGATTAAACACTGAATTTGAATCTTGGAAGAGAAGATTCTACTTTTTGCCAAGAAAAGTTTGAGTTTGACTCTGCACCTACAGGATATAGCACCATGCAGAATCTATCTGCAATCCTCTGTCATCCACACCCTGTGAGGAAAGGTCAGCAATAAAGGAGGTGGTGCCAAGTCCATGTCTATCCACTCATATCAGCAAGCTGTTGGCACATGTACATGAGTACACACACACAAACACAATCACTTGCTGTCTCTTCACCCATGGGAAATCCAGGAAGCCATGCCAATTCCAGCAGATGTTCCTGAAGCGCAGGCATCTTGTAAACACCATGAAATGTATTAGAAGCTAATGTAGTGGTTGCTGACGGAGGTCTTCAACACGAGTTGATTTTACCACCTGCTGCACACACATAATGTACATGTACATATATTATATAGACAGGCACCGGAAGTCTCTCACAGCTTGATGGGGTCAACATGTTACAACCCCAAAAGTTGTAGAGGCATATTGATGAATAGAAATAGAAATAAAAGAATTAAAAGAGGGTGAAAACCTACGAAAATAAGGGCAATATCACTCCAAACTCCTTACACTGTGCTACAATAAGGACATTTTATTAGAGTATAACTCAATAATCTATTATTTGTTATTAAATCAATATTTTCATGGTTAAAGTTTCACAAAACGTGAGACCAAAGTAAAGATACAGTTAACTTTTTACTTTGGCTTTTTAGGCTGATGAAAGTATTTTTCCCATGAATAAAATGCAGCAGTAGAATCAGTTTAAATTCTCTATGATATTCTGATAAGATTTTTTTTTTCTTAATGATGATATCTTTTTTCAATCATCAGTCTATAGAGGGAGCCACTGTAGTCTGCTGGTCGCTCACTGAACCCCAGTGAGAGACAAACCCGGAGCTCAACCTGCCCGGTACACCGCCCCCAGCATGTCATAGAGTACGAACCGCATGTTCATCACAAGTGCTGCTTGCACTCCGGCAACCGTCTAACATCCACTGCACCGTCTGCAGGATTTAAAAAAAAAAAAAAAGAAAAAAGGGCAGCTTGCTTCGCGCGCACAAACACACACACACACACACACTCGGATCTGCAAGGGAACATATACCGGTGGGGGACCTTTTTCTTCTTCAGCAGGCGCCAGGGGAGCTGGAGATCCGCAGGTAATTGCAGGTACGTCGCAAGGGCAGCACAGGATGGCAAAGCTCCTCCACACAGCGCTGTGATCAGATAACAGTGAAAACAATATTCAGAAGAGCTTGAAACAAGTGAGGACGAAAAAAAAAAAAAATGCAGTAGCACTTGTCTCTGATATCGTTCGACTGTTTCAGGGAATTGTCCGGTAACAAGTGTCAAACGAGGCTGGGATGAACGGATCTGAATCACATTACATTTGATTGGACAGCTTGTTAGGTTAGACATGTGTTGTGCAAATACAGACTTTTAATCAACACGAGCTCTGCATGGCTGATTAACTCGTTCATTTTCCCTGACACTGACTGACACTCGGGGACGTGTTTACGCACGATCTTTTACGCGTAATACGCACTAAATCCTTTTGGAGAAAAACAGCAGAAAAACACTTGAGTGAAGTCGCAGATTTAGCTGGGGCGGTGCCAACATAAACATCACGCCAGCAGCGGGAGACGTTGGGACTCGTTAAGCAATGCCATCAGTGATGTAATAACTGGTATTAAAACTTGTAGGCTTGTCAAGCTAAAAAAAAAAAACGCTCTATCCAGTTAGTTCCTCTGCATCTCGTTACAGTGTTCCTCCGACGTTTGGCCGACATGCTGGGGATCTGCGTGTGTCTGTGTGCGGTTTTCACGCATGTCCTCTCTCAGGAGGCTGAGGAGCCCGTCTCCTACACAGTAAGTCAGCGATTTCTACCTGATGGTGTTTTTGTTTTGTTTTTTTGTCTGTGTGCGTTTAACACATGTTCGTCGATTTTGAGATGCTGTATACTTTCATTTGCTGAGGGTTCATGTTTTTCCTCATAATATGATGTTAAACACAGAGGGCACTAAAATGTGTATCATTTCATGGTCATTATCTGTCCTTCTCAGTGCACAGAAGGCTACGAGTATGACAGAGTCAGAGAGCAGTGTAGAGGTGAGAAATGACAAATTGACTCAAATGTTAAGCATGGATTATTACCCCTTTGTGCAGCTTTTCATGCTTAATGAGTATAATTCTGCCATTCATTTTCATCTGTTTTCACCTAAGCTTAATGTTATTTGTTTAAATGATACAGGAGCACAGAAAATGCCACATCTAATGCCTTTCTTTCCTCCCTGCGTCAGACATTGACGAGTGTGCTCTGCTATCTGATGCCTGCAAAGGAGGGATGCAGTGTATCAACCACTTTGGTGGATACCTCTGCCTCCCCAAGAGTGCCGTCATCTATATTAGTAAGGAGGGCGAGCAGGTGCCGCTGCCGGAACCCGTGCCTCACGTCCCTCCTGTCCTGCCAAGCCAGCCTCAGCCCCCACCTGTGTTTTCTGGCGGCCCCAGAGGCCCTCTGCCCAGCTGGACCGTCCGCTGTTCACCCGGATTCACTGCAGATGAGCAGAACGTCTGCAGAGGTGAGATCAGCTGCCCGGGCTTAAAGCTGTGAGATGATACGAAGTACCATCAAAGTACCTTGAAAAACTAGCCTTTCATTTCTCTTACTGCTTCACGCCAACACAGACAGTTCCTCTTATCTCAGCAAGTGGTGCCGACAAGCTCCTCAGGAGAGAAATCGGACTCTGTCAGCAGGAGCAGAGGTGGGACCACAAAATATGATCTACAAGTGCATGGATGGCAGCCACACTCTCTTCATTAAAAGATATATTTCAAAAATCTTCCACAATACTAAAGATTAGACTTTTGGCCTTCACGAAACAGATTACACCTCAAACATGTGGTTGCAGATTGGAGTTCCACTGCACTCATTCTGCAGTGCACTGTATACTGGCACAATTCAGTGCTGATAGTGAGAAGTGTTTTTAAACTCCTTAATATCAGTAGTGTGCTTTTGTTGCACTTGGTGCTGCTGCCCGGAGGAATGTGTCTGAATGTGCAGAACTACGTAGGTATTTGATAATTACTCGCTAATGACTTTAGAGCCTCAATAAGCAGCACTCCAGAGGTGAACTGTTCATCCATCTGTCTGACAGTCATCAACAGCTAAACCATGCATAGCTGCCAGATGTGTTGCAAGCTTCTCGCTTTTTCTCTCTGTGATGTCATGTTTTCTAAACTCTTTGGTAGCTCGCAGCGTGATGTTTTTGGCCGGAGATCATCTTCTGAAAATATAAGGAAAAAAAAAAAAAAAAAAAAAAGTTCTTGTTTTGGGTTTTCAGGTCCTCTGCCTCGGGGGCAAATGAAGAAGATTTTATAACATTGTGTCAAGCTCCGTGCTCACAAATAGCCTTTAGACCTACAGTAAATATTCCCTGGGCCTTGACAAGCTTGTGATTTTGGTAGCTGCGCAGCACTATGTGGGTGTGATCCTGTGTTTGAGCGAGACTCTTTGATCCTCTCAAATGGGGAGTGGTTTAAAGATTCATTCTTTGTCTCACTAACGCACACACACACACACACACACACACAATGGTGGCCAGATGTTCATAGCTGCACCTGAGGGACAGACATCACTCGCTCGTAACCTCTTATTTATTTTAGCTAGTGTGTGAGAGATCAGGGAAGGTAGATGTGGAGATTTAGAATGAGCTCTATAAATGTAATGTGAGGGAAAGTGCATTACCATACAGTACATGTGTTCAGTGGTTAGGGGGCATGTGGTGAGGCTTGCGGTCGCAGAGCTCCGGTGAAAGTAACAAATTTGATTTTACACCTGGGGCGAAGATATGTGTGATGTGTTTTATGTGTTTCTCTGAATTGGAACCCAATTAGGTTTTATTAGAGTGTAAAACATGGCAGCATATCAGCTAAAGTAACCACATAAGCGAGCTGGCGTGGGTATAATACTTAGTCATTCACTGGTGTGCTGTTCCAGTGCATGGGCTAAACAAAGATAGGCTGTTGCTGTCAGTGTTGTTGCTTTGAAAGGACTGGAGCTTTAACTGGAGGGCATCCTGTGCCGTAACATGGGTGTATATTTCTGTTGGTGGAGTGATATAATCTTTGTTTACATCAGTCTCTGGTTTCTCTGTCATTACCTTTAACTTGCTACAATGTGCCAATTGTTCTTGGACGCAGAATTGTCGTCGCTTTTCTTTTTTTCTTTTTGTTCCACAGTGGCTGTTTTGTACAGCTACGTATCTTGCTAGCGGAGGAATTCCCATTAACTTTCAATGGGGGGAAACCTCAGTGTATCAAATAGCGCTTACATCAGGCTCCTTTTCCTGCTAACTCACCACTCTGTGGAGGAAACCCAGGGTGCAGAGTCAGGTAGGGGAAAGGGGAAGATGAAAGGCTGACACTGACCAAATAACCGCAGAAGTGCCGGAGCACTGACCAAGCCAGGTTGTACCAACGTCATGGGTTGTTCTGCTGCTGAGCCACTTTGGTGATTTACTGCTGAGTGTGTGGCAGTAATAGTAGAGAGATCAGCTCAATGCTCGGCAAAAAACGGAGCCAATTTTCCAAAGCACAACTTAAGTTGTTGAAAAAACGTTTCTAAAACAAAATAGCTTCTCTTAAGTGCACTATTCTTTATGCTGATTAAAAGTGAAACAAACCACAAATTACATAATACACATCACTCTGGTATTTTTCCTTTTAAATGTAGCTTTAATATTCGTTCCCATGTGCATAACTATGGCAAATGGGTAATAAAGCCTTTGGCCCCGAGTGTGAACCCGAGCCTAAGTGTGTGTTGTTGTAGTGACACATAGGGGAAGCTGGCTCCTTACTCGAGCCCGGCCACACAGAGAAACTATGAACCTTTACTGTAAGTGTGACAGCTTAATGATGCCCCTGCATTTCCATGACCCCCCCACCCCCACCCCCACCCTCCAAACGTACACACACATACTTACTGTGTAAAGCGCCAGGAGATGCCTACAAGTGGCTTGTTGTACTCATGTGTACGCGTATTCTCTCACTCTTATTTTCATCAGAGGTGAGATCACTTCCTCTCAAATGAAGGTTGTTCATCAAAAGTAGTCGAATCATTCATTAAATCTGATGAAAAGTGGGGAGCAGTTGTTTTATGATTCTCATTTTGCAGTTGAACACTGTTTGAGAGCAATGAAATACTAACTTAACTGTGCTCTCAGTGGCTTCAGGCATGTAACATTGGTCAAAGAGAATGATAAATATCATGTTTTACACTGTGGGTTTGGTTTTTCTCCTCACAAGTCTTGAGTTTACATACTTTAGCTTCTGCCTATTTATTTATCATCTCTAAATTAGACACTCATGCGCTGCAGTATGGGACATGAAAGGACATGCCACTCCTGTTTACCTGTCTGGTTTCCTGAGGTCATGCACCACCTACGTGCCTGACTAATTTCAGCTACGTCTGGACGCTCTTCACCTGCAGTTGCTGGAAATCTTTCCTAAGTATGTTCTATTAAGGCCGTTAAGCCCTCTGTGACAGAGAACTTGTGTACTTTTCCGAACAAGGCCGAGTGAATGCAATAACATTTTTCCATGCAGATGCAATGCACTTGGGAGGAATATCTCTGGAATGTCAGTG
Source organism: Seriola aureovittata (assembly GCF_021018895.1). Classification (NCBI taxonomy): domain Eukaryota; kingdom Metazoa; phylum Chordata; class Actinopteri; order Carangiformes; family Carangidae; genus Seriola; species Seriola aureovittata. The sequence goes on from NC_079377.1 coordinate 13,869,164, forward strand.
GTGGTTGTTTTTTCCGTTTGTTCCCATCTTTTGTGATGGTAGGAATTACTCACCACCTTGACAGATAAGCATCGGATCGATCTGCGAGGAGCAGGAATGCAGAGAGCAGAACGAGCACAGAGAGAGAGACAGAGAGAGAGAGGGAGAGAGCCCGGCGGTTGCAAAGCACAACATGACGCTGCCAGCGGGCTTCATGATTTGACCTTTACAGTTTAAACTTTACAGCTCCACTTGTTGTTGTCTCATCCTGACATTTGCATTTGAAGAAACAAGCCCCAGAGACCAGTCTTTGGTGTTCCACAGTCAAGGATACACAGAAAGCGACAACAGTTTTTTCAGGAAATTCCTTCAGATGTTATCCTGCTCATGTTTGTTTCTCCTAAACATCCATCAGAGATAAGCAACACGGATTTAGAAATCTGCGCCGAAGACTTCAACGCTGAGGTGAACACGATACAGAATATACAGGATGTTAAATTAAAACATTCTGCAGTGATTTTGTTGCTCGAGGGAGAGGAAGTAGGATCAAACAGAAAGCCTCTGCCTAATGAAAACTGACCCACTTTATTTAGGGCGACTTAAACAAGACACCTGAGGCACACCTTTGTGCACGTTGAAACCTCCTATTACCAGCTAAGCTCTTTTCTCCCACCTGTTCTCAGACTGATGTGTCTTATATGCGACCGTCCTGGTGCCTTGTGATTTTACTGTCCAGCTCATTGCACCTGTTACACTGCAGCCTCAGCTGTAACAACCACTGTTTCATCTGTGAGCCTGTGAAGTGTACATGTCGTCCAGGGAAGGCAGCGTTGGTCAGTGTGGCAGCTCACCACTTTGGTCCAGACTGAGATATTTCAACAACAGTTTGTTGTTGAAATACAGTATTTGGATGGATTGCCATGAAATTCTTTGATATTCAGAAGGGATTTGAACAATGTTGGCGATTCTCCAACATTTCATATGAATTTCTTTCAAAAAATGTTCTCACATTTTTGTTTTGCTGCAGAACTATTGGTATTTCCAACAGGTTAATTAATAATTTGTATTTAGTGTTTATTTAGTTAGATCCAGCCGCATGCTAATATGCTAAACTTGAGAAGTTGAATGTTAGCATGCTGACATTAGCATTTAGTTCAATGCATCACTGTGCCTACTGTAACTACAGCCCTGCTGTAGACTTTTGTTATTATACAGCTTCTTGTTTTGTTAGGTTGATCTATTTAATTTCTTTCTAAACTTACTATATATAACTTATTAAAACCGGGTTCAGATGTTACAGATGTTGTCCACCAGAGAGCACTGACAAGCTTATTTTTTAACTGTAAAATATCAGTATCTTGGTCAAAATGTTTTAAATGACCAAATTTAGTAGTTCCTTGTCAAACACTTTTGGTTATGTTTTGTGTGTATATTTTTTTTTAAAAGTAACATCGACCAATACACCATTACATTTATCAGCTTCTGCCTCAGACATCCTGTATTGGTCATGTTTCAGTCAGTAACTAGTGAATCAACATTGCTGAGATTTCTGGCTTTCAAAACTCACTTTCCATTTGTAAACTGTGCCAGAACCCTGTGGATGTCGCAACTCCTCAGTTACTGATAAAAAAAAAAAAAAAAACAAGAATCAAATTCTTTAATTCTTTAATTACTGGATGTATTTTGACATCTGCATCTCTATGGCAACATGTCTTCAATCTTTTGATTTTAGTAACCAAGAAAATCAAGAGTAAAACAACTACAATTGAAACAACTTTAGCAATAACAGCTTGTGAGAAAACCAACACATTACATGAGAAATCTTAAAATCATTTCGAGAGTGACTTCTAGCACTCCTGCCCCTCTTTTGGCCTTTGCAGTCTTGCTGTACAGTATGCTGTTATTGCTTGTGGTTTGCTGGCTGGCTCCTCTCCGCCATCGTCGATGTGATGGCAGAGAGAAGCAAGAGGGAAGCAGCTTTGTCGTGCCTCCTCTGTGAAAGTGCTTAATGTTGTTGTTAGTATTCTCCCAGAGGTCGGTGCCTGTCCAACGACCAGCTGCTTCCTCCTCTGATGTGCTTACACGTGTTGATCTTTCCGTTTACCTCATGATGGAAAGGGACACAGGGCTGCTATAAATCACTATTGCGCTCAGCTGGGTGACACACATGCGAGCGCAGAATTCGTGTTTCTCACCCTCTTTCTCTTTCTCCTGATTCTTGTTATGGCAGTGATATTTTGAGCATATTTTCAGCGTCCGTGTTTACAGGCTTCATTCCTTCCATGCCACAAATTTTCTATGAAGGCTGTAAATGTCTACAGCCTGACTATCAACAGGTCGGATGGGCAGAGTGATTGATCTTCTTCACGTTGAATAGCAGGAGAGTTGCTCCGCACTTCTTTTTTTGTAGACTTTTTCAGAGTAACAGGAAGGATTATTATCTGTCGGGAATGTAGCTGGCACACTGGACGGATTTTCAAGAACGTCAAGACTCTGCCCGACCTTTAGAAGAGTGTGGAACAAACTCACAAATCAGTTAGTAAGTGTCAACATGACTAAAACTCCTGTTCCTCCTGAACAATGAGAGCGATGAGAGGGGAATCTTGGGAGTGGTGCGAATAGCCGGCACATGGAAATATTTCATGTCCTAATACGGATGGAAATACACTGAATATAAAGTTTGAGTGTCTTGAATTCTTTGATTTCTTATCTGCTTTGTGTTTGGACTTGCATTGAAAGGGAAACACTACCGCTCCCATTTGACCTGAGGTCGTGTTCAAGCCAATGATAGCTGCATTTCACATTTCAGTATTATACACAAATGAAACAACATGCAGTGCAGTGTTTGCCAGGAGGGGTGATATTAAGGTGATGAGGTTAAGCAAAAACCAAACGCTCAGGGGTTGGTGTATGACATGCTGATAAATTTGACGCTGTGAAATTTTATGGGCTATTAACATTGCACATCTTGCCCCCTGCTTTCCCAAAGATTGAATTATCCAATAATCAGAGGGAAACAGAGATGCTGTCCAACAGCAGGATGGCTCCAACTGTTCTTTGGAACAGCTCCTGCTTTCCATTGCAGCGGTTCAGTGAAAACAAGACTAAATGCTCTCAAGTGATAATTACAACAGGCCCTATCATGTCAGTATAAATCTGGAGCAAATAACACATTGTTCTGAATTCAAGCCAAACAATTTTTCGTCCCCGTTTTGGACAAACATGTTTTTGTTTTTTTTTCATTCATATGCACGCACCAACACACATAATGCACGCATATCAAACACGCATCTGTTCACAGTGTATCACACCATTCAATAAAAGGTCGATATGAGCTCTGCAAAAAAAGGCCATTTAT